>NW_015556133.1:194756-196697 GCF_001515605.1 Sinocyclocheilus anshuiensis | reverse complement strand
CGGCCGTCTTTGAAACGCCTCTCGGGCATGCAAGTGCAACTCCTATCTCTTTAAATGGGGAAACATCAAATTCTACAAAACTGTTCATTACGCTTGTGATGAACTTTCATATTTGAAATCACCAAAGAAATCTGATATCAACTGTGTCATAAATGTTGTTTATTTTGCTCAAATAGCTTATTATTCAGGCTAGATCAGCCAGTGCGCATGCGCAGTTCTGAGCGCATGTCTCAGAACGCTGACTGTTTCTATAGCAACCAGGACTTCTAACGGCAGCTGCAGTGACGCGCTGACTTTACTGATTAGCGATTGGATCTGCGTGTCTTGAACCGGGCCCTTCACCGGTTACCGTTCAAGATGTTGACGCAGAAACACATCTTCGGGTGCATCCATCCCCAAAATTGGTTTGCAGCGATCGACCTGAAGGATGCGTACTTTCATGTGTCGATCCTTCCGCGCCACAGACCATTTCTGCGGTTCGCGTTTGAAGGACGTGCATATCAGTACAAGGTCCTGACCTTCGGACTGTCCCTGTCTCCCCGTGTCTTCACGAAAGTTGCTGAGGGGGCTCTTGTTTCCCTCAGAGAGCAGGATGTTCGCATCCTCAACCATCTCGACGATTGGCTTATACTAGCACAGTCTCGGGATCAGTTGTGCGAGCACAGGGACCTGGTGCTCCAGCCAGTTAGGTCTTCGGGTCAACTGGGAAAAGAGCAAATTCTCCCCGATGCAGAGGATCTCTTTTCTCTGTATGGAGTTGGATTCGGTCGAACAGCTTCAGCACTGGCTTCATGGCCAAGTCCAGAGGTGGGCGTGGCAGCGTGGCACTCACCGGGTCCAAGTTACAACGGCCTGTCGCCAAACCTTCACCCCGTGGTCAGACCTTGCATTTCTCCGGGCAGGAGTGCCCCTAGAAAAGGTCTCCAGGCATGCTGTGGTTTACACGGATGCCTCCACCACCGGCTGGGGGTCACATACAACGGGCACGCAGTGTCGGGGGTGTGGACGGGCCCCCAGCTGCACTGGTATATTAGTTGCCTAGAGTTGTTAGCGGTGCGCCTTGCCTTGAACTGTCTCAAAGGGCGCTTACGAGGCAAGCACGTGCTGCCCTACGCAAACACAGTGACCATTGCGTACATCAACCGACAAGGTGGTCTGCGCTCCCGTCGCATGTCGCAACTCGCCCGCCATCTCCTCCTTTGGAGACGGAAGGTTCTAAGGTCACTTCGTGTCATTCACATTCCGGGTCTGCTCAACCTTACGGCCGATGAGCTGTCACAAGCTACGCTCCCAGGAGAATGGAGACTCCATCCCCAGATGGTCCAGTTGATTTGGAGACATTTTGGAGCCGCTCAGGTAGACCTGTTTGCCTCTCCAAAAACCTCTCACTGCCAGTTATTCTACTCCCTGACCGAGGGAACACTCGGCACGGACGCACTGGCACACAGCTGGCCGTGGGGCCTGCGCAAGTATGCGTTTCCCCCAGTGAGCCTTCTCGCACAGACGCTGTGCAAGGTCAGGGAGGACGAGTGGCAGCTCCTGCTTGTGGCGCCGTATTGGCCCACTCGGACCTGGTTCCCGGAACTAATGCTCCTTGTGACAGCCCCTCCCTGGCAGATTCCTCTAAGGAAGGATCTACTGACTCAGAGACGGGGCAGCCTGTGGCACCCACGTCTAGACCTCTGGAAACCTCATGTCTGGTCCCTGGACGGGACGCGGAGGTTCTAGGTGACCTACCCCAAGAGGTAGTCGACACCACTTCGGCGAGAGCACCGTCTACGAGACACGCCTACGCTTTGAAGTGGAACCTGTTCGTTGAGTGGTGTTCTTCTCGCCGAGAAGACCCCCGAAGATGCCCGATCGGGGTTGTGCTGTCCTTTTTGCAGCAAGGGCTGGAGCGAAGGCTGTCTCCCTCCACCCTTAAAGTTTATGTCGCTGCAA
>NW_015556133.1:181688-185999 GCF_001515605.1 Sinocyclocheilus anshuiensis | reverse complement strand
TACATCAACCGACAAGGTGGTCTGCGCTCCCGTCGCATGTCGCAACTCGCCCGCCACTTTGGAGTTTGGAGACGGAAGGTTCTAAGGTCACTTCGTGTCATTCACATTCCGGGTCTGCTCAACCCGATGAGCTCCGAGCTGTCACGAGCTACGCAGCGAAGGCTGTCTCCCTCCACCCTTAAAGTCTATGTCGCTGCGATTGCTGCTAACCATGACCCCGTGGAAGTGAAGTCGGTAGGGAAGCATGACCTGGTCATCAGGTTCCTTAGGGGGGCGAGAAGGTTAAATCCTCTCCGGCCCCCCTCCTGTCTCTGGTGCTTAAAACACTACAGCAGAGCCCATTTGAGCTTTTGCAGACAGTTTAGCTAAAGTTTCTTTCAATGAAAACTCTGCTCCTACTTGCACTGGCCTCCATCAAGAGGGTAAGGGACCTGCACGCATTTTCGGTCGACGATTCGTGCCTAGAGTTTCGGCCGGCTGACTCCCAGGTAATCCTGAGGCCCCGGCCCCGGCTATGTGCTAAGCTTTAGGACCTCAGACCAGCTCTTTGTCTGTTATGGAGGCCGGCAGAAGGGGAAGGCCATCTCTAAGCAGAGGATGGCCCACTGGATTGTGGATGCCATCACCCTGGCTTATCAGGCACAGGATGTGCCCTGCCCACTCAGGTTGCGGGCTCACTCTACTAGTGGCGCTTTTCCACTGCATGGTACGGCACGGTACGGCTCGGTACAGTTCACTTTTGGTGGGTTTTCCACTGGGTACAGTACCTGGTACCTGGTACTTTTTTTAGTACTACCTCAGTTGAGGTTCCAAGTGAACCGTACCGTTACCAAAACGTGACGTGTAAACTCTGCTGATCACGGATTGGCCGGAGAGAATCGTCACTACCTGCGTCACTGAACTTGCGACACAAACACAACAGAACCGCTAGATTTAAAGCAGCACAGCCAGCGAAGGATCGAACGCAGCTGTTTTGAACAAGCGCACCTTTTTAAACAACCAAAACTCAGTTTCGTTGTCTGAGGAAGTACAGACGTTCCTCTCATTGATAGCAGAGGAGCGGATCCAGCGAGAGCTTGATGGGGTGACGTGTTCTCACCTCAAATGGGTAGAGGCACTGAGTGGCCCCGGTTTTGTGTCGGCTTGCTAAAACTGCTCCAGAGTGTCCATACTCTAGGCCCTGTCGAGCTCCTCCGTCCCCTCAGCAGCCAGACGTGGCGGAACGTCCAGCGCAAGGCCCTCACTCGATGAATCCTTGAGAACTGGTAGAGGGCTGGGTTCCATATGTAGAGACCTAAGTGGATCCCATATGTGTAAAGTCCATGGTATAGCCTCAGAGCCCGTGTATCCCCGGGAGACTTCTGCCATTCCCAAGAGGATTATAATTACCTCTAATCTTCCATATGCATCTAAACGGTTGTTCATATGTGTAAGTGCTTCCGAAACCTCCTTCGGGAAGGATGAGGCTTCTGCAGCGTTCCTGTTACAAGTGGAACGGGTACGTTTTCCCAGTGTTATCCAATCTCACTGAGTGGGTAGTGCTACGACAACAGTGACTGGTCTTCTTGTTGCGAGCTCCGGCCTACACCAAAAAGGGGCGCAGGAGGCTCGCACAGGACACTGGAAGGGGCAGCATCCATGGCGCTTTGGTAAGGATCCCAATTCGTCGGTCACCGACATGAAGTCGAGAGTGACTGACTGAAAGGGAACGTCTCGGTTACATATGTAACCCTCGTTCCCTGAAGGAGTGAACGGAGACGTCACGTCCCGTCGCCATGGCTGCGGTACCACTGCTGAGCGGCCGGGTCACTGACCCGGCTCCTCAGAGAAACATACATTCTGGGTAAATCTAAATCAAAACTTGCAGTCATACAGCTCTTTGTTTTTTGTGTCCTACAATGTTGTCACTTTGTGGTACTATAGGCTTATGCTTTTGCAAAGACTAAATTAAGTTTAATTACCTTAATCAAGTTTTGTGATTGTTAATTGTGAACTGTGATTTTAATCACTTGGTCTGCTGGACAGTGGAATTAATAGCTGTTAATGCAAATTACTGTTGTTGTCAAACCTCAGCTGAACTAGAGCCCACAGATCTTTTTTAGTGAATCAAGAACATACAGTGTGACCAGTTTAGTCCAATTCCCAAACAAGTGACACTCATGAATCAGTTTGTTTTAGTGAATCAAAACCATACAGTGCGATGAGTGCATTCCAATTTCTGAACATATGACTCTGAGTTGGTTCTTTTGAGTGAATTAAAACCACAGTGCATACGATTTACAGTTATGCTACACATATTGTAAGAATTAAAGGTTTTTATTTGAGTGGGTGTTCGTATGGCATTGTGTAGCTAAAGATTTGATATAAAAATGAATGAATAGTGTTCACATTTTTGTTTTAATATTGGTGTCTAATATAGTCCGTAGTTAAGGCCAAGTATTGCATTTCCTTAATGTTGTCTCAATAGCATCACTACAAATTTTGCAATAATTTTTGTGTATTTATTACTGAAACAACCTTATTTGGCTAAAAGGAACTAAAATAATTAAATTATGATTTCCATTCCTAATAGGCTCATATATAAATATGGGTGGTGATGTGTTAATGCACTCATGGTTCAGAATGACTTGGTTTTCAGCTTTGATTCTATAAGTGGTCTGGGTGGATTTTATGTGTTATCTATCCTTTAATATGTCTTGATCATTCTGTTCCTCTGGGCCTGTTTTCTCATCTTGCTGGTACACATATTGTATGGCCACTGCCTCCATTATTCCAGAGACATGTGTTTGGCATTGAGGCAGCTCTACACCTGTCCTGGCTGTTGCAGCAGCTTGTTGTGGGCCCTGGACTGCTGGGGGTCTTCATGGGTCTCTGCAGGCCCCAGACATGTATCTTGGCTCCTGGCCCTCTTAGGATAGATTAGCCCTGGGGTAAAATAGAGCCAGACACAACCAGGTCGATGCCAACTTGGGAGCCATGCCCATGTGATACCATCAGGGGCTGCTTGCATGAACAATTGGATTTTAATATAATACATTATTATTATATCTTAGTAGTATGATCTAATTTTGATGAACATTGAGAGTTTTGCACTCAGGTAGTTGGTCCCTTCCGTACTTGTGATTCTTGTGAGTATGTGTACACTCTGTGAAGTGGGGTTATTTCAGGACAGGGCACAGGGTGTCTGAAATGTTCAGCCGAACCCACCTACTGTCACATTCGCCTCGGCTGCTCTTCACACCACAGCCCAGCGCAGCCGAGAGCAGAAAATACTTCAGTGCCATCACAACCCATATGTAGTGTAACCCTATCATTTTGGTTTATAGAGACTTTAAAAGGGTGATATGATGCTATTTTAAAGATAATTATTTTGTGTATTTGGTGTAACAGAATATGTTTTAAAGGGGTCATATGATGCTATTTTAAAGATCATTATTTTGTGTATTTGGTGTAACAGAATATGTTGACATGCTTTAATGTTCAAAAAACACATTATTTTTCAAAGACTGACATTATTGTAGGTCCTCTGTGCCCCGCCTCTCTCAAACACGTTGTTTTCAACAAAGCCCCCTCCTTTGACAAGCGCAGTCTGCTCTGATTGGCCAGCTGACCCAGTGCATTGTGATTGGCCGAACACCACAAGCACGCATCGGAAATGTAACGCCCCTTACCATAATCGCGAGCGTCAGCTTTCAAAGTAAATATCAAGACAGTTAATAATGTCGTTAGTTTTACCATCAGTTCAAGCCCGAAAGGGCAACAGAGTTGCGTGACAGAAACAGTGATGATGCAATACACAAGCCGTAGTTAAGACAGCTGACGTGCTATGATTTCTGACAGGCAGTTCATTCTGCTGTGATGTGACCCTGTTCCCCTCACACATACACACACGACACGTTACTCTGCGCTGCGCAAAACTCCGCATTTGAACAGTCAATAGCAAATACTTAAACTAATAACAAAACATACTTACAGTCGCTGATTCAGAAGCGCCAGATTGTCATAGCAAAGTCGGAATTGACCCTTTTGTTTTTTTTTTAGAAATAGCCTTTGTGCACAGCCAGCCTTGTACTCTTCTAGGTTCAAAAAACTGTCGTCCATAAAATGCGTTGCACAAATTCGAACATTTGGGTTGTGCTGTTCTGTTGTAAATAAATCTTAACCAATGATTCCTAATTGCATCTACTTCCGGAAGGCCAATAAAGTGCTTTTGCTTTCGCACTGAAATACACAGCGTCACCCTGACATGGCTGTATCAACACTACTGCTCTTCCTGAAACCACGCCTTCTTTCTTTGCGTGAACATTTGGG
>NW_015556133.1:179617-181638 GCF_001515605.1 Sinocyclocheilus anshuiensis | reverse complement strand
TTGCAACTTTACAGATTTTCTTTATGCACCAAGAGCTTGTAACACTCCAAAGAGAAAGGAAAACTTGAAATCGCATCATATGACCCCTTTAAACATGATTCAAAAGAACATTATCTGGAACAACCCAGGGTTCTTGTGGGGTTTCAACATGCAGCCATTTAGTTACTAATACAGATATTTAACCACTAGGCTGCTTATTCATACAACATAGTATCAGTTTTGATTTTTGCACATAGGCTCTTGAAATTAAAGTCATTATTGGAATTTATATCAGTGGGCCTTTTAAAATGAAGCACATTTTGCATTCTGGGTAAATCTAAATCAAAACTTGCAGTCATACAGCTCTTTGTGCTTTGTGTCTACAACGTTGTCACTTTGTGGTACTATAGGCTTATGCTTTTGCAAGGACTAAATAAAGTTTAATTGCCTTAATCGAGGTGTGTAATTGTTAATTGTGAACTGTGATTTTAATCACTTGGTCTGCTGGACAGTGGAATTAATAGCTGTTAATGCAAATTACTGTTGTTGTCAAACCTCAGCTGCAGCTGAACAAGAGTCCACAGATTTTCAGAACAGTAAGTGTTTTTTGTCTGTACTGTCAGTGGGTATGTAGAGTTGTCCATTACTATTCATTTTCAGCCATTTTTTGTGTAGCATGTGCCATTATATATATATATATATATATATATATATATATATACTAAATTTGTGGTCAGTGAAATTTTTATAAATATTTTCAAAAGTTTTATGCTCACTAAAACGGCATTTATTTGATCAAAAATACCGTAAAAACAGCAATATTGTTGAATATTATTACAAGTTTTCTGTATTAATATCTTGTTAAATGTAATTTATTTCTGTAATGGTAGAGCTGAATTTTCAGCAGCCATTAATCCAGTGTTCAGTGTCACATAGAAATCATTCTAATATGCTGAATTGTCTCTCAAGAAACATTTTTTATTATTATCAATGTTGAAAACTGTTGTGCTGCTTAATATTTCTGTGGAAGCAATGATACAGGATTCTTTAAACAGAATGTTTAAAAACAGCATTTGTTTGAAATGGAAAACTTGGTAATATTAATAATGGTTCATAAACAGTAAAAGTGCTTTACATTGAAAAATTAAGTATGAAATGCTAAATGTGAATTAAAAAATTAAAACGGTTATAGGAATTGACATGGTTATGAACTGCTTCCCATACTGTATGTTTTTGTTGTTGATGTCAAAGGCTGCGTGTCCAATGAATAAATGAATCTTAATTTTAAAATCTAATAAATTGAATGAATGAATAAATTAATAAAAAAATAAATAAATATAAAATAATGCAGGGAGTAAGGTAAATTACAGCATACTGCTTAGTCAGAGACTGCACAGGTATAAAGATCTGCTTACAGCCTGGACTTGAATGTGGCTACTGTTGACATCTCGTGGAATCTTATTTTTCCAGTCAGGCAGGGGGAGGAAGGGAGGTCTTCATGCCTGATTACTAATAAAAATTTGCCGGGAGTATCAACTCAGGGGGCTGATGTTGCTGAAGTGACAGAGCCAAAATAGCTAATCTTCACAGTCGCAGTTTCAAGCACTTAGTTTCTCAGTTGTCTGTGAAATAAGCTACTCCATTTCCCTGCACCCTGCTTTCTCTCTTACACACACACACACACTCTTCCCTGCACTCTGCCCCCTAATACTGAATATTTTAATAATTTATTTAGGTGGGCATGCCTTTAGAAAAGCAAGGCTAGAGATCATCTCTTATGTAGTCCACTTAAAAGAGTAGCCCCAAAATTAAATTCCCTCATTATTTATTTAAATGTCATTATACAAACCCGTATGAATGACTTTTATCAAGGCACATTTTTGAAGAATATACTGGTCATTCTGTTCAATATAATCAAAATAATATACTCTTAAAATAGTGTAACCTTCTAACAGCACTGTTTTGTTTTACCTCCCAGGATGTGGAGATCCGAATGAATGCAGCGCTGTACCTCCCTCAGATCAGTAAGCTGCTGAACCGGG
>NW_015556133.1:178832-179458 GCF_001515605.1 Sinocyclocheilus anshuiensis | reverse complement strand
GCCTCCCTCAGATCAGTGAGCTGCTGAACAGGATTCCCCGACAGATGCTGCTGCTTCTGAAAACCAACGACCTGCTGAGAGGCATCGAGACTATCCTGCAGACTAGAGCCAGCTCCAGCTCCTTCATCAATATGTCCCGCTGCTGTACTCGTGCCATTGCCAGGTAAGACATCAGCGACAGCAAAGTGGTTGCCATTTAATTTCTCAAGATAAGATAGATAGATAGATAGATAGATAGATAGATAGATAGATAGATAGATAGATAGATAGAATCTCTCACGTAAATGTTGTTTTCATGAACTTGCTATTTATCACAGAATTCTGAAAAAAACATTTATCATGATTTTCACAAAAATATTAAGCAGCAAAACTGTGTTCAACATTGATACTAATAGGAAATGTTTCTTGAGAACCCAGTTGAGCTTATTAGAATGATTTCTGAAGGATCATGTGGCACTAGAGACTGTAATGATGCTGAAAACTTAGTTTTAACATCTCAAGAATGAATTATTTTAAAAATGAATTAAAAAAATAAAAATAGAAAATGGTTATTTTAAATCCTAATAATACTTATAAAATACCATAACACTGTTTTACTGCTATTTATGAACTTGCTATTATATATA
>NW_015556133.1:174100-178588 GCF_001515605.1 Sinocyclocheilus anshuiensis | reverse complement strand
TATATGAAGAGTTTATTTGCAAAAACAGATAACTAAAGTTTTTTAAAATTTTCAAAAAACATGTTTTTTATTATGTTTTTTTTGTGATAGTTAGCTGTATTTTTTTGTTATTTTATAACCTAATCAAAATAGCCCAACTGCAGTTTGATTGAGATTAATTGGAATACACAATGAAAAAACATGATTTTTGAAAATTGCTAAAAACTGAGTTATCTGTTTTTGCAAATGAACTCTTCACATATATATTAATCGTTTCTTTCTTTTAAGTATCTTCTCTACAATAATAAGGTTCTGCCGTATTCAATGCCACATTACTTGAATAGTCACAAGGTTAGAGTTTCAGCAGCCGAACGAACCGGTTCCCACACATTAGGAGTGTATCTGCTCTTAAACGCCTCGTTCTCTCTGTTCAGTGGGCTCTCATTGGCTCATCTCTGCATGTCTGCTATGGAGCTCAAGTCCCTGATGTCATCTCAGTGCTCAAAGACAATGTCATCTCTCTCACACCAGTAACCCACAGACACTATCCCACACGCCGCAGGAACTCTCCTTCATTTAAGCGGACTCTGTGGGACCTCACAGAGCATTTAAATGCACTCAGACACACAGCCCCTCAGTCCAACCTCCCCCACCCTGAAATGAATGTCACTGTATTGTACTACATTGTACTTTACACAGCAGTGAGCAGTGATCATATTGATTTATTCTCACCATTCTAATGAAGAACACGATGATTGGAGGAGAAAATCGTTCGGATTTGAAGGAGGGCTCCTGACAGTTGTCAGCGCAGAGACGCTTACGTCTGCTCGTAAAGGATTTCAGCGCGATACAGAAAGAAAGAAGCACCCAGACATGAAACTCAATGTAGTCTGCCTCAGCGCCTCTTTATTAAAACCAAATGGCAGCAAAGTGCAGAATGCAGAATTTAAAATCCATTACCAATTGCTGCGCTCACAGAAAGAGCAGAAAGAGAAAGACAGACCTAGAGAAGTAACCGGACCATCACACACTGATTTAGTTTGATGTGAGCTGAAATGTTTGCAGTATCATCTATTACGGCGAGTTAGGTTTTTAAAGTACAAGCTGTAGGAATAATTGTCATACAACAAAAACACAGAAAAGCTCCAAAAAAAGATTTAAAAAAATAAATAATAAAAACTTCATTAAAAAGTTAAACCAACTTGATTTTCAAAGTCTTCAGACTTCATACAACAGATCTGAAGAAAAAAACCTGGCATCTAGCCTGTGTCTGCATCCAGAATTCAAAAATGGCATGCTAAAAATCTGTCAGATGGCTTGGAAAACAGTGCTTTTATGGTGTTTTTATCAGTTTTTGGAGCTCCGCTGACTATGAACTGTCTATAAAATGACTTAAACCTTAGTGCTTTTGTGACTCGCAGATAAAATTAACAGCATACTTGTTTGGAACGGAGTAAATAATGACAGAATTTTTAAATGAACTATTCCTTTAAAGGGGTCATATGATGCGATTTAAATTTTTCCTTTCTGATCTTCCGAAAGGGGACACAACTAGAAATCAGTGGTTAAGTTGTATATACACAACACTGTTCCAGAACAGTTCAACCCAAATATTCAGATGTGTGCAGCACATTTTATGGAGGATTTTTTACTGATCCTGGTAGAGTAGACTACAATGCTGGCTGTTCTGACTCAAAGACTGTAAGTACATTTTTTATATTTAAAGAGTTTTTATATTTTATATATTTAAAGCGAGTTTTTTGGGCAGTGTAGAGTAGGGCTTGTTGTTTGTCATTTCTCCGATCACAAATGCAGACATGGTTTTATGTTTACGCGATGCAACACAACGCATTATAATCATTATAATCCATAATTATGTCCCCACTGGATGCAACGAATGCCTCGTTTATAATGGGTTTCATGTTTTTGAATCATCGCTCCGGCCGGACAGGGCATCATCACAATGTGGTAAGGGGCGTAACATTTCCGTCATACGCTTGAGGTATTCGGCCAATCACAACGCACTGGACAGCTGGCCAATCACAGCACACCTCGCTTTTTCAGTACGATGAGCTTTGTAAAAATCGACGCGTTTCAGAAAGGCGAGGCATAGAGGAGAAACAGTAATGTACAGTATGTGGAAAATAATGTGTTTTTTTGAACCTTAAACCGCATAAACACATTTCATTACACCAAATACACAAAATAATGTTCTTTTTAGCAGCATCATATGACCCCTTTAAAGAACAGAAACACGAGTCTTGTTCTTTCTTTGTATTCTACACAACCCACTCACTTTTCTTTGAAACAGACACTGTGAAAAAACGTCATGAAGAAATTAGGTTATTTTTCTTAGTCTCCCCATGAAAGCAAAGTAACATTAGCATTCATTCTGTAGCCTCACACTGTTAAGTATTAATTTCAGCCTCACTGTACAAGTGACTAATGCAATCCATGTGATCACGGTTCTGGAGGTGTCCCTGCGCTTTTCAAAATACTTAATGGTGTCTGGAGAAAATTAGAAGAAAAAAGCATCTTTTCTTGTCCTTTTACATGTTTGATTAACCTTTTTTAATCAGTACGTGCATTTGGTGATGGGTAATATGCAGTAAGCCACTGTCCTACAGCTTTAATACAGAATTCACAATTGGTGGAATGCGGTCAAACTAACCACAAGTCCTACATTTAGCATTTCGAGTGACATTTTGTAATATCTTTCATTTAATAATTCCAAAATATTAGCCTGTATATTGATTAACAGAGCTGTAGTGCATGTTCATTAAAATATAAATATAAATGAAAATGTAATGACAATTCTACCTACTTTATGTGCATTAACAATCTCTTAAACATATAATTGAATGATTTTTGGTGTTATTAATTAAAGTTATTGTAAGCTCAGAATTTGTGCGCACTTGCTTCCATTTTTTAAGTAAACAATGACCCACTTGAAAGGATTTTTTGTAAAAATCTATTTGTGATGTACTTTGGCATTGTGATCACTTTTTAGTATTTGAACAGCAGTAAAATCTCTGAATTGCCATTTTGTAGTTGCTGTAATTCCGACATAATGTCAATGCAACTTCGAGTGAGCTTTAGTCATAACCAAGCAAATAATTTAAGACTACTCAAGACTTATTTCTAGGTTTAGATGATTGATGTTAAGTTTTTTCAACCCCTCCATCAGACTCTATTTTTATTCTTTCTACCAACCACTGAGCCGCCCACATAGGATTGTTGGATATCATACGCAGCGAAGAAGCATTTATGCGGCTCTCAAAAATCTACCAGATGAAGGCAGGATGTTGTGATATATTAGTTTCAAATGTGCATTAATGCCTCTGCATCCTGTGAAGGTAGTCGTTTTCAGGTTTCAGACACATGCATGGTATTGAGAAATGAGGAGGACTGGAGGTGCATGCTGGGTTCACTCGTTCTGTCATTCTCTGTCTGCTGGCAGGGACAGACAAACTGAAAGGCCTCTCGCTGAGCAGGGTTAATAATTCATCTCCCGCTCAGCTGTGACAACATCCACTATATCTCATTTTGATATATTAAATATGATCATTCACAAGATTCACCAAGTAATACTCTAAATATATACCTGCAGGATCTAAAATGAACTATAGTGCCAAATGTAAAAATTGGCTTTGGCTATGGAATCACTTACACACACACACACACATTACACTACTGTTCAAAGGTTTGGGGACAGTAAGTTCTTTTTTGGAAGAAATTAATACTTATATTCAGCAGGGATGGATCAAGTTGATCAAAAGTAAAAGTAGAGACATTAGAATGTTGCAAAAGATTTACATTTCAAATAAATGCTGTTCTTTAGAACTTTACACTCGTAATAGAATCCTGAAAAAAAGAATGTCTCAGTTTACAAAAACAAAAATATTAAAGAATAATAATAAAATAAATAAAATACATACATACTCAGCATTGCCATCAGAAGAATAAGTCATGTTTTAAAATATGGTAAAAAATAGAAAGCAGGGTTACATTGTAATAATATTTCACAACATTAGTTTTTTTATGGAAGTTTGTTTTCACCATGGAATAAAATAAATTGTGTCTTTCTATCTCACATTTCTGACTTTTTTTTCTCATAGCTGTGAGTTTATATCTCACAGTTCTGACTTTTTCTTTTAATTCTGAGTTTACATCTTACAATTCAGTTTCTGCCATTAAATAAAAAAGGGTAATTGAGACTTTTGATCTTTCAATTCTGTCTTTATCTTAGAATTATGAGTATATCTCACATTTCTGAGTTTATATTTCAGAATTGCGAGGGAAAAATTCAGAATTGTGAGATGAAAAACTGCAAGTACATTTTTTTTTTCACATGGTGGGAACAGGCTATAGTTTTACTGTATTTTTACTCAAATAAATGCAGCCTTTTGCAGCAAAAAGCTTTAAAAATCTTACTGACTTGAAACTTTTGAGTAGGTGTGCAATTCATTACATTTTGCAGCAAAAACCTGCAACTTAAGTGTGTGTGTG
>NW_015556133.1:162655-173919 GCF_001515605.1 Sinocyclocheilus anshuiensis | reverse complement strand
TGTGTGTGTGTGTGTGTGTGTGTGTGTGTGTGTGTGTGTGTGTGTGTGTGTGTGTGTGAATATATATATTAAATAATACTAAATCTACTTCTATGACTGGTAAGAAATATTTTGTTTTACATTTTCTCAGCTCAATTCTCCTAGATTCGGCAGGTCTGGCAAAAACCTTTGGATTCCGTGTGCCGAGCATGCAAAAAGTTACTGTTGACATTTTTGCAAGATTTCTGGCAAAGTAGGACGGGTGTCGATTCGTGACTGACTCCTGGGTTCCCATCAGTCCCTGCTTTCTGTTTTCAGCCTGTATTCTGTTCATGCTGTCGCTGTGCTCCTGACAGATGGTGGAAATGATACCAGCGTGACATCTCCAGCCTGACACAGCAGCTATGGTCTGAAAAGTCAAACTTGTCCAGTCCACCTCAAAAAGCTTTGTACAGTTTGAATACTCAGAAATTAGAGCGAATTTCACCATTACCCTCCTCTTATTTCTCACTCCCCTCATCTTTCTTTTTCCCAAGGGAACGTGTAAGGAAATGAATGCGATTTCACTTACTGTTTGTCAGTTCAAAGCTGTTCACTGTGACAATGTGAGATGCATTCAGGAGAGCGGAGGAGTCATTGTTTTCCCTCCAAGGACATCCCACTTACTATGGCCTTGACACTGCTAGCTGTCTCTCTCTCTCTCTCACTGTTAATATTACATGACCTAGTGTGGTCTTTCTAAAGTCCTCACTTATACCACGAAGCCTGAGCCAACACAATCTGAATCATTTACTTTAACCAGTGTAATCTCACCTCTCCTCTACTGGATCTTAGTCTTTCTTATCTTTCTCTGTGTCTCTGTGCCTTCCTTTTAGACACAAGAGGAGTAAAACCAAGTCTCGGACCAGGCTACTGCAGATCTCTCTGTCTGAGCTTTGGTCTCTGTGTCAGATAGAGCTGTATGAACTTATGCTGTGGCTCCGCAGCTCCGCGCTGGCCAGATGGGTCTGTTACCTCCTCAACTGCCTGCCCTACACAAACTGAGAGCCTTGAACCATGCCATTACGCCCTCTCTACTGAACTCAACACACTGCCAAGTTCATTGTGTGTTGATCATTAACCGTTTTTAATAAGAGCTGAAAGTCAAAGAGTTTTTTTTTTACTTAACAGACAGCCATAGTCATGAAAGTTGACTGATCATGTGATTAATTAGTCATGTGATCAGTATGTGTGAGCAAATGCTCCATGCATGTTTAGTTTCTTTTAAAGTAACCAAATGATATTTTTCACTGTACTGTAAGTAGGTTTGCATCGTGCAGTATCTCAGACTTGTGAAATCGCTTCTGGATTCAGCATTAAGCTGCCATGTGCACATCACGTCTCTGCCGAATTTCATGGAAAGTCTTCATTTTACATTCCTTCAGATTTCAGAACATATCAAAAATTTTAATACAACAGTTACAGAATAACATAAAAATATAAGTTATTTATTTTGGGACTTTTTTTGAGTTAAACTGTGGTTTATATGTCATGCCGGATCAATAAATGGGATTGTTTTTATTTTTCGTGTTTGTTTGTGGGTTTCCTTTTTATCTTGTGTTTTATTGTGTCAAATTTGAGTCACGCTGAATTAATTAATCGGTGAACCAAAACATATTTTTTTATGTGGAACACAACAGACAACAGACTTCTCAATTCTGTACAGATAAGCGTATGGTGACTAAGGGCTGTCAAGCTTCAAAAGAAAATAAAGTCATTTATGACTTGTTTGCTGTATTGTAGTCAGTGTTATTTTAGTATCATTGATACACTATTATGGTTTTTAATATTTTTAAATATTAGATTTTATTTTTATATTTTCAGTTTTTTCTATTTTTCCATTAGTAATTTTGTTGTTTTTGTCATTTTTATAATTTTTTAATGTCTATATAGTTTTTTATTTTGTTCTAGTTTTTAGTTTTAGTTATTTTAATACTTAAATATAAAGTAAATGAAAATGAGAAATGCTGCCTTGCCAACTTCCTGAAATATTTTATTTCAGTTAATGTTTTATTTTAAGTGCTATTTTTTTTTGTTTTTAGGTTTAGTTAAAGATAATATCCCTGATTTTATAGATCGTTCAAACGCAAATGATGATCCTGTGTGACCTTAAATTTAAGTCACTATTTACTGAAAATGGTCCATGCCGCCATATTTACATATTTAAAATAAAAATTACATTGACATTGATCATGATGATCTGATCACGATGTATGATGTTTGAATATGCGTACATGTAAATGAAATGCATTGTGGAGCTTGGGCAGTCTTCAAATAATAATAATAATCTAAAGAAGAAAGTGTTTAATGGATTTTTTTTCTCAATTACATTTGACGTGTATATAAGTAGTTTTCTCTGAATGCATTGCATGCAGTACAATCAAGAGCTTGTAACGGCATAAATGTTGTAAGCTAGACCTGTATCAGATGTTAAAGAGTACATCACAGCTAGTCTTTTTTTTTTTATCTAGAGGGCAAGTTTTGGATCAATTACACCCTGTTCTACCCTCCCAGGCTAGCTTTTTGAGGTTAGACCCCAGTCGAAGGGCCACAGGAGCAGAGCATCACAGAAAAGCCCTCACTTCCCCCAGCCTGAAGGCAACAGCCAGCAGTCAGGAAGTCCAAACCATACTAATGCCCTTAGGCTAGAGAGCAGATTTTAGCTGCCAAGCATCAGATGATGGACATTATCTGCTCAACAAGTCTCTTCCACATCACTCTCTGCTCAGCTCACAGCTGAAACGAAATTGCTGAATCCCAGCTTCACCATCCACAATAATGTGTCATTTACTGTGTCCACAGTTAATCCTGTCAGGCACGAATTGCAGTGTGTTTCCAGGAACCATACAAACTTATAATTAATAATTTCTGTGGATGGGATGCACTCAAATTGTGTAAGTGCACTATTTCATTTTTTTCTGTCCCCTTGATATTTGCTCTTTACAATCTCTGTTGTGTTATCCTTTTTATTGGATGTGTTGTTGTTTGTCATGTCGGGACAATTGCCTTGGTTAGCAATAGCTGAGCTGAAGGGTGAGGCCCAAAACAATGGAGGTCTCTCTCTCTCTCTCTCTCTCTCTCTCTATATATATATATATATATATATACAGTAGTCAACATTTGAAGTGGATCAAAAAAGTTCATCAAAGTTGTCCTAAGAACTAAGTTATCCTAAAAAGAAGGTTTTAGGACAACTTTGATGAAATCTTTTGATCCACTTCAAATGTTGACTACTGTATGTATGTATGTATGTATGCATTATTTTATTTTATTTTATTTTGTTTTGTTGTTTTGTTTAGTTTTCATGTGATTGCACAAGAATTTGGACCAAATGCCAACTTGTGCAGGGGGAAGTTTCAATTTAGTATATTTTTATTATGTTAGAATGATTTCTGAAGGATCATGTGACACTGAAGACTGAAGTAATGGCTGTTAAAAAATAAGCTTTACCATCATGTAAAATGTTACATTTTAAAATATAATAAAATAGAAAAAAAGTTATTTTAAACTGTAATATCTGACAAAATATTCGTTTTTACTGTATTTTTAATAAGATAATACAATTCTTTATTATGCCTCTTTTTTTCCTTTTAGAGCTCTAGATGAGACAAAGCAGTGGTAATTTTTATACTTAATTAAAAAAAATATTGTTTTGTCTATTAAAAATAACCTGTAAAATGTAGTCGATATGACCTTGTTATATGCATTCTTTTTTGAAATTCATTAATTGTAATGTATCTTAATGTGAATTACACATTATGATTAGCACATAACTTCGATCATATATATGTACATTAGTGTGTGTGCAATATAGCATATTTTTTTTCAATAGTAAGTTTTAATAAATGTGCTTTTTGATGAAATGATGATATGAAAACCATTCCTGAGGAATGATGCTGCTGCTATCATATTCATATTTCTAACACAAAACACTTCAGTGATGTACTTTTGTCTCAATCCCTCCTCCTCTGCTTTGTCTTTCCTTCTCTTGATGAGTCAGAAATGGAAAATCTCTCTCCATCTCTCTCTGCTGAGTCAGAAAAGGACAATGGCTGCTTTTTCCTTATCACTTTCTTTCCATCTCTTAATTAGACTCGACCTCTGTAGGCAAACCCAGAGCCAACGTTAAGCCTGTGTCTGCCCAGAATAAAAAAAATCCATCCATCTTGATCAAAAAGCTGAGGCTGGAGCTGCCAAATGTAATCACCCTGGTAATAGGTCTGAAACCTCCAGTGGGTACAAAAAGACGTCCAGCGTTGCTGTAAGGTGACCGGAGAAGTAGAAGTTCAGCTTCAGGTGTGTTCTTTGGTTTATTTTCAGTAAGGTTGCTGTAACTGTGCAAGCAAAACACTGGTATTTAATTGGCTAATCACTTAGAGATAATAAAATATGACCACCGAGTGAACTTTACTTATGTCTTCCCCTTCTAACTATACTTTTTATTATTTTATCGTTCTCCACATTGTGTGACCTATGCTCTATTGTTTCTAAAAATAAACCCTTAAGCAGCAGACAACTTTATAAACCACAAGCTATCTTATTTTACCTAAGATAATTTTTCTTGAATTGTATAACAGTGAGAACCACAGTATTTAAGAATATCCACCTTCAATAAACTTTAAAGACTCAACAAAAAAAAATCATTGTAAATGTTCTGTTGATATGACTATAATGTATAATTTCAAATGTTGATGGTTCCTGATTTGTAACCTATCACAATGCACTGAATTTAAATATGCACATATTCAAATTACACAATTGCAAAATGTAGAACTTTTTCAGAGAATATCAACATAAAGTTTAATCTGCTATCATGCAAAGCTTCAAAAAGCACTCACACCATATGAACTGTGATGCTTGCTGTGCTTTTTTGCTGAAATCAGCTTCATTGTCTCAAAATTTCTGTGCAAATCAACAATAACATACCTGTTTATAGCAATATGTTTCTTTAAAAATAAGAATGTGGTGGTTTTGATGTATGTGATTTGTCCAGTTATTATATTATCAGTGGCTTTGTAGCTGCGGTTTAGTGAGAGGAAGAAATAAGGCATGGGAAGTAAATTAAATGTCACAATCAATTGCCCCACATAGCAGAATGTAATCTCTTTACTTCCCTATGGATGAATGAAGGGGGAGTACACCATTTACGCCACTGTACTATACTTCATGTTGCTTTTATCTATCCAGTTATCCAGTTTTGTGTAGTGTTGTAATCATGCTTGTATGTGTGTGTGTATCATGGTGCACTGTATTTGTGACTAATTACAAATCTTTTATTATACCAATATTTTGACCTTGACCTTGCATAAGGCAGAATATTGCTACTATACTGCTACTAAATGCTCAAATGTTTGTATCACTGCTTTCTCTGCTGTTAACCCGCTCAAAGCCTGTTAAGTCTCGGATTAGGCCCAACCAGAAGTGGGACATCCATATCTGTTCTCAAATGGTATTTGGCACTCTTTGCTTCCTCATTTCACATTTACCATAAAAAGCAGTATTATTAGGAGTTAAAGGAAATGGTTCACCCAGAAATTAACATTTGCTGAAAAGTTACTCGCTCTCAGGTCATCCAAGATGTAGATGAGTTTGTTTCTTCATTAGATCCTTTTTGGATAAATGTAGTATTACTGCACATCACTTGCTCACCAATGGATCCTCTGCAGTGAATGCGTGCCGTCAGAATGAGAGTTCAAACAGCTGATAAAAACATCACAATAATCCACAAGTAAGTAAATTCATCAATACGTCATCAATGCATAAGTTTTTAGCTAAAATATGAGCCTATAATCCATAATAACACTCCAGTGAAAAGTTCATCCCCTCTTCTCACATTGAAATCCATTGAAAATTTTCGACTTTACTTAAAGGGATAGTTCACCCAAAAATGAAAATTCTGTCATTATTTACTCACCCTCATGTCGTTCCAAACCCGTAAGACCTCCGTTCATCTTCGGAACACAAATTCATTTTTTTTTCTTTTGCACACAAAAAGTATTCTCTTAGCTTTGTAAAATTACGGTTGAACCCCTGATGTCACATGAATTATTTTACCATGTCCTTGCTATGTTTCTGGGCCTAGATCATGTAAGGACCCTTGCTGTCTATGGGAGGGTCAGAGAGCTCTCAGATTTAGGGATGCACCGAATGTTCGGCAACCGAATAAGCGAAAAGACTGAATAAATTGTACCGAACAATGATGTGACGAGATCAAATAGCAACCAGCGCAAAGTGAGAGGCGTGCACTCTTTATAAGGCAGCACACATGTCAGCAGTGTGGAAGCATTTAAAACTGTCTGAGAAAGAGTCAGGGTGATTGTTGCTGGTTACTGTATGATGACTGAAATCACGAAATGGCCTTAAACAGTTAGTAAATAAACTGCAGAACGTTATGTTTTCTAATACACGCACGCATTGCATGTATTCTGACAGCGCTGCACGAACTCGAGGCAGATCTGCTTGTTAACCAGGGTTCAAAGTCCAAAGCGCAAGGGAAATCTGCGCTGAAACAGTGTTACTCGTCAGTTGCTCAGTCACATTTTTTGAATTTTTACAAGGCATGTGACAATGCAATATGTGCAACATATTCGTAATGAGACTCATTTATAAATCTGCTGTTGTCAACAAAAATAAGCATTGAGGTCTTCCTGTGCGTTTCTGCCAAAATAAAAGTTGAGAAAAAGCAAGATTACATTCGTAAACGTTAGTATTTTGTATTTTACTGTTGTTCTGTAAAACAAAATAAAAAGTAAGACAATAATAATGATAATAATCATTACAACAGCTCTATTTTAATACATTTATTATAACATTCACACATAGTGTTCATATTGGGATCTGTAATATTTTGTTACATATTTTCTGTTAATATGTTTTAAAAGAAGTTTCTTCTGTTTAGCAAGGCTGCTTTCATTTAAAAAAAAAATACATGCCTTATTCAAGAAGGGGGTCTGATGGCCAACAAATATTATTTTACTAACTTATTAATTTTAAGTTAAATTGTGCATTGTTGGTATAATGTTTGCTAGAATTTTTAAAAATGTTCAGTGTTAAATATTTTTAAATTATTGTTTTGTAATTGATTTTTTTCTTTGAAAAGCAAGACAAAATAGTAAAAAGCACATTTTGGCTATTTAATTTATGCAATGGTGAAAAAAATTGGCAAAATACATGGGGGGAAAAAACCTCGAAAAACCGTGTTCGGTATTTGGCCTTCGGCTTTCGGCCCAGTGTTTCATTTTGTTTGGTTTCGGCTTCAGCCAAGAATTTTCATTTCGGTGCATCCCTACTCAGATTCCATCAAAAATATCTTAATTTGTGTTCTGAAGATGAACGGAGGTCTTACAGGTTTGGAACAACATGAGGGTGAGTAATTAATGACAGCATTTTCATTTTTGGGTGAACTATCCCTTTAACAAGACATTAAATGTTGGACTGGAATTGTGTGGATTACTTGTGGATCATTGTTTTTATCAACTTTTTGGACTCTCATTCTGACGGCACCCATTCACTGCAGAGGATCCAATGGTGAGCAAATTTCTCCAACTCTGTTCTGATGAACAAACTCATCTAAATCTTGGATGGCCAGAAGGTGAGTAAATTGTCAGCAGATTTTCATTTTTACGTGAACTATTCCTTTAAATCCATTGTGTAGTATTGTTCTGTTATACTACACAATGTTATGCTACACATAATTCTGTTATACTTCACAATGTACACTTCATGTACACTTTGTAACATTGTATTGTTTTCCTTTTCAAATCATCTTCATAATTTGAAAATAGACATTCTGTGTTTCAGAGAGGGTGGTGTTTACATGTGAAAATCAGTTTTAAACCATCTGCATCGCAGAGGAAAAGGAAACCACATTCGTATGGCCATTTCCTGACGTTTTTAGGTTGGGTAGAGACGCGGTGGTTTAAGCGTGGCTATAGATTTAAGAGCAACGGCAGCCATGAAAGACATTTTAATCTGCTAATGGAAAATCACATTACATTTTTTCCCTCCAATTTGGCTCTTCTGTGCAATATCATAGATTTTGGATTGCAGCGCAGGCTTGGATGGAGCCACTTTTCTTCTGGCTGTCCGCATGGTAAAACCCAGCATTTGAGATGGAGATTACTGCTCTCCCAAAGAATAACTTTCCCCTGGGATTATCTTCATTTGCTCTTATGCAGCCGTGACTTTTCTCATCGCAACCTATTATTCCATCAGGTGAGGTTGGTGTGTGTTACCCGAGGGGATCCAGAGTCCCTCTGAATGTTTCAGATGTCTGGTATCTTTGTATGGGGTTCCCAAGGAAACTCTGGGAGGATGATATTCATGTAATCCTTCCAGTCACAATGCTCAGGGTAAAGAAAACACTGCTTACCTCATTTATCTGACCTTTTGTTTTCTTTTTTTCCAATCAGTCTCCATATGTTTTCATAGTGTATGTTGTGTATGTATATATACTGTATATATATATATATATATATATATATATATATATATTGATTAGATATTTTATTTTATTATTTATAATAAATATTATTTATGTATTATAGCAAATCATTGAAACCCACCCTGTACATATTTTTAATTTATTGGGGTTTGAACCTACAACCTTTGGTTAGCACCCATTCACTGCAGAGGATCCAATGGTGAGCAAATTTCTCCAACTCTGTTCTGATGAACAAACTCATCTAAATCTTGGATGGCCAGAAGGTGAGTAAATTGTCAGCAGATTTTCATTTTTACGTGAACTATTCCTTTAAATCCATTGTGTAGTATTGTTCTGTTATACTACACAATGTTATGCTACACATAATTCTGTTATACTTCACAATGTACACTTCATGTACACTTTGTAACATTGTATTGTTTTCCTTTTCAAATCATCTTCATAATTTGAAAATAGACATTCTGTGTTTCAGAGAGGGTGGTGTTTACATGTGAAAATCAGTTTTAAACCATCTGCATCGCAGAGGAAAAGGAAACCACATTCGTATGGCCATTTCCTGACGTTTTTAGGTTGGGTAGAGACGCGGTGGTTTAAGCGTGGCTATAGATTTAAGAGCAACGGCAGCCATGAAAGACATTTTAATCTGCTAATGGAAAATCACATTACATTTTTTCCCTCCAATTTGGCTCTTCTGTGCAATATCATAGATTTTGGATTGCAGCGCAGGCTTGGATGGAGCCACTTTTCTTCTGGCTGTCCGCATGGTAAAACCCAGCATTTGAGATGGAGATTACTGCTCTCCCAAAGAATAACTTTCCCCTGGGATTATCTTCATTTGCTCTTATGCAGCCGTGACTTTTCTCATCGCAACCTATTATTCCATCAGGTGAGGTTGGTGTGTGTTACCCGAGGGGATCCAGAGTCCCTCTGAATGTTTCAGATGTCTGGTATCTTTGTATGGGGTTCCCAAGGAAACTCTGGGAGGATGATATTCATGTAATCCTTCCAGTCACAATGCTCAGGGTAAAGAAAACACTGCTTACCTCATTTATCTGACCTTTTGTTTTCTTTTTTTCCAATCAGTCTCCATATGTTTTCATAGTGTTCATGGAAGACAGAAAATACTGTAGATGAAGAGAAGGGATAAAAAAAGACCAAAGAGAGCACAAAAAGTGTGCATGACCAAAGAACAATAAATCCAGTGGGCATGTATGCCGCTCCTCTGCGTTCTCAGGCTGCAGTGGGAAATGAGTTCATTTAATACTGTGAAATTCCATTAGAAGAGAACATGACAATTTTGTACAGCAAGCACGCCGTTTGCAGGCCCTCTTAGACACTCATAATTCCCCCATAAGACCAACTCTGATGAAACAGCCAAAACATATTTATTCAGAGATTTAATCTCTGTAATCACAAAAATGGCTTTACTGTTGCTTTGGAAACAGAACAGAAGTGAATGACCTTATTGTGCGTGTATGTGTTCACCTCCTGTTTAAATGTGTAAAGTTCAATTTTCAAGCATTTGCAAGTGAAACAAATATTAGGGCAGCGAAAACAGTATTAAAGGTTCAGCACCTTTCTGACTCTGTTAAATATGATATTGCGCGAGTTCAAAAATTCAGGGCATTTTTTATTTTTATCCATTTTATGCTTTGTTCAGACTGCTGCAATGAACTGGCTTGACTTCAAATAATATTCATAGTTATTCATATAATGAACAAGATATAGACTAGAGAATACAGCGAGCAGCATGACATGACAATCGTTAGCAGGTGCTGGTCTTGTCAGGCCTCTTCTCGTTCCTGCATTGATCGCTTGGTGTAATTAAAGAAGAGCTTGCTTATGCAAAGCCTTGTAAATGAAGCACACAATCATTAATTAGGCTTGGATGAAACACATTGTCTGTGAGTTGCTCTTGAGATTTGTCCAGCGATAACAAAAGTGCAGTTAGTCTTGAGGCAAGTCAGACCACTCTTAGTTAACTGCCACTCTGCCTCGCAAGGATCAATACTAATCTTACTGATTTAGGCTAAGCTCAGACCGTTTCAATAAACAGGCAGCGAAGAATTGTGCCCTGCTTCAAAAGCATGCCAATGTTGTCTTATGTAAGATAATTTGTGCTCTCTAGAGGGAAAGGTACTTTTCCACTGGTTTAGCCATTGGAAATATCATTTGAATTAACCTCCAGATGTACATGGTTTTTATGAGAAAGCTTAGAGATGAAGTAGAAAATAGACAGCCTTGTCTGGGTTTGCTGACTTAAGAATTATGCCATTTTAATTTAAATAGTAATTTAGAGGGAAGTTACATGCAGTGACATTCAGAATTGATAGCTACAGAATTGAGACCTACATATGGAGTGATTCTAATGTCATTAAAGGGACAGATCACACCAAAATTAAAACTGTCATCATTTATTTACCTTCATTTCACTCCAAACTCTGTCACAATAGCACATAAGTCTTCTAGTCAGAAACTTTATAAAGTTTTAAGTGTTCTTTTCACAGCATCCACTCCTTTTTAATGTCAATAGTGACAAAGTGCTAAACTATTTGTGACTTTTTCTCACAATTCTGAGTTTATATCTCTCTGAGGAACTCTGAGGAAACATTTAGAATTGTAGGATTGATATAAGCTCACAATTGCAAGAAAAACATCAAAATTGTGAGAACTCAAAATTACCTTTTTTATTTTTTGTATAAAAACAGAATTGTGAGATGTAAACTTAGAATTCTGAGGTAAAAAGTCAGAATTCTGGGTTTATATCTCAGTTTTGAATGTATATACTGAATAATAATTAATG
>NW_015556133.1:133350-162025 GCF_001515605.1 Sinocyclocheilus anshuiensis | reverse complement strand
ATGTATATATATATATATATATATATATATATATATATACAGTTATATGTATATATATCAGTTTTGCTCTGGGAATTCTGTCATGTTCGGCACATTTAGAAACTACTTCTTTCTTTTGAGTGTGTTGTCAGTGTTGTCATTACGGCTGTTTTAATGCAGCAAAATATGTTAATCCACAGGGAAGACTTTTCAGAGTCACACCAATATCTCGATGGTGTAGTTGGAGCCGGACAATGATTCACACCTTTGTAAAAGCTCTCACTTCACACCTTTATGCTGGCATCATGCCTGCTTAATTTAGTGTATGTTTGCAAATCAGTCTCTTGAGAGTCCTTGCCATCGGAAAACACAGAGTGAGTGGCTCTCTTTAGGACTATTACTGAATGAAGAAATAAACTACTGAATCCGATTCACTTAGGCCAGTGGGAGATGGTGAAAGTGTTTCTGGAGAGAAAGGAAGGTGGAAAACAAAACAAACTTTGAAATACACCTCGGAATTCTCAAAGATTATATATTTTAGATAAAACAAATGCTTTTTAAGGATTCAAAGAACTGTTATCTATACACATTTGAGTGTTTACTCAAATGACTGTTTTAAAAGTATTTATCCATCTATACTTGTTTGAATGTTATAAGTATTTAAAGGACTGTTTTAAACACCTATAGAGTGCTTTTAAAGATAGATGCTATACAATTTTTTAGTACTCAAAAGCAGTAGTATTGTTAAATATTATTATAATTTAATATAACTCTTTTCTATTTTTTAATATATTTTAAAATGTAATTTATTCCATTGATGATAAAGCTGAATTTTCAGCAGCCATTACTCCAGTCTACAGTGTTACGTGATCCTTCAGAAATCATTCTAATATGCTGATTTTGTGCTATCAATGTTGAAAACAGTTGTGCTGCTTAATATTTTTGTGGAAACCAGGATTTTTTTCAGGATACTTTAATGAATAGAAAGTTCAAAAGAATAGTATTTATTTGAACAAGAAAACTTTTGTAACATTTAAATGTCTTTACTGTCACTTTTGTTCAATTTTAATGCATTGTTGCGGAATAAAAGTATTAAAGATTTTTTGTTTGTTTGTTTTTAAGAACTGTTTATCCATACACAATTGAACATTTTGAGTATTCAAAAGACTGTTTGTTTATCTAAACCCATTCGCCTGTATTGAGCATTCAAAAGACTGTTTTAGAATTATTGGAATGTTTACAGTCTTCAAATTAAAGTATTTTCAAAATATATATATTTGTTTATCTGTATACTTTTTAGTGTTCTGAGAATTCAAAAGGCTCTTTTTAAACACTCAAATGGGCTTTAAAAAAGTATTCGAGTCCTATAAATACTCAAAATACTCATGTTTATGGCCTCCTCTGGTATCTTAAACATTGTTTTCCATAATTTCTCCCCAAGTACAGAGTAAATGATCCATTGTGCAGTGATCCTTTATAAAGGAGGCAGTAGGGAGAGTATGCACAATCAATATATATATGTAGACAAAACCGAGCAACGATGAGCGATGGAGGAAGACGAGAGGAAAATTATCCCTCATTGATTTCTGTCTTACTATGCTTTATTGCTCCAGAGCATCGAGTGAGATGGCAAAGACAATGAACACAGTATTATTTATTTTGAAACTCAGAGAAGTGGCGAGTGTCTGCGCCTCTCTCCAACACTTGGACATTGATTAACTCACATCCCTATTTTTACCAGAAGCCCATTATGAGCTTGATTCAGTCACGCATCCAACCTGACATTTCATTTAACTCGTCCTACAGTCCCATCATGCTCTGTTGAAATAATGTTTCTTTTATTAGTGTTGCGATAGATTTGCTTGTCTATTTTGTTTACACTCGTAGCCTGTTTGTTTCTGAATGGGAGTTTCTGGAGGTACTGACCCAGAGAGGACCAGGGGTAGAATTTCAGACGTTGATGGGGTCAGATGTAGTTTTCATCAAGTTACAAACTGCTTAAGGAGAGATCTACAGCTCATGAGACTTTCATTGTTCTGCTTAAACAGTTTTCTTGGAGGCAATTTAGTACCGGATTATGAATTAGTCTGTTTCATACAACAATAATACAATAATACAATGCACTGTGAACTAACATATACAATAAACAACTTATGTTTTTTTTTTTTTTTATTGTTTTAACATTTTAACAAAGGTTAACATGCTGTAAAATACTATATGTTGCCCATAGTTATTTCATGTTAACTATTGCATTAACATGTTAACATGAGCTCTTAATAGAATGATCATTCAAAGTTATCTGGTCTTCAATATTGTTCCAAAAACGTTAGCACAAAAAAAGTTATTTACAGAATTCTATAATTTTTTTTTCTGTAATGCTTCAGTTGAACATTCGTCAAATGTGTTTTTTTTTTCAATGTTACTAGACTTGTTTCAAAGCGTTCAGAGAACATTCACAAGTAACGTTCCCATAATGTTGGCAAAATGCAAAAATGTTATGTTCCCGTAATGCTGTTCTCTAACGTTTGCATAATAGAAAAAAAATGGTTTAAAAAACTGGATGTTTTGAACGTTCAGAGAACATTTCGAAATAATATTTTTCTAACTTAATGGGAACCATTAATTGCAAAATGTTCTTAATATTTTTCTGTTAGCTTGGAGCCTGTGTCTCATATAGCCTAGCAGTTTAAGAGAAATATGTTGTGGAAACTAATTATAATAATATTATATTTATATCCTAATAAATTCGATTTTATTGTATTATAGTGCAATTATGCCACTTCAATTGCACTAAAGAAAAAAATGTCACCCTTGCTATGACTCAAAATCACATTAGACCTATCGGACTGCGCCATCTAGAGTTTCATGCCAGAACTCTGTATATGTACAAGACTCTGAAACTACCTCATTAAATACGAAAATACCACTAGATAACACTAGCAATAACACTAGATGACCCTGAGAAATGTAATGTTGCTATTTAATGATATGATGTAACATACCAACACAAAAATGCTAAAAAAAAAAAAAAAGGAAAAAACCCAAAAAAAAAAAAAAAAAAAAAAAAAAAAATATATATATATATATCAGCACATGTAAGCTTATCAGCACTAACACTGCTGATTGAATAGGTTTCTATTTAAAAGCAGGTGACTCATCATTGGCTAATAAAAAAGAGTGAGTATAGAAAACAATATCATTTTGAACTTCTAGAACTTTCCATTGACGTTATTTCAGGTTCCATTCAGTTGAAACTTTTTGTCCATAATGTTATTTCACTTGCCATCAGTGTAATGCCACATTCCAAATTTGTCATTTTTATTGTTGCTGTGTATTGAAAAGTAGTATATTCCTTTGGCAGCATATCTCACTTTCCATCTCTGGCACAGACAACAGCTGCCATCAGGTATTCTCGTTGCATAACGTTGCCATGTATTATTGATGTGGATATTCCTGCCCTTAAATACACCAGCCAAGATACAGTGACACATTATACTTCTGCTATATCCCTGTGTATAGCTGCTCTTCTGTTGCCAAAAGACCAAGAAGGACTGTTAAATCAATAGAGAACTATATTTAATATTACACATGCAAATCTGAATTAAAAATATCAGATTGTGAATTCATTAGAAATGACAAACTAGATCCATTATTACTGATTTGAGCCCATGATTAATCTTATTGATATGCATATTTGGATTTAAACAAGCAGAATCTTTCTTTCCTGGCAGTAAAAGTCTTTGTTGGTGGACTGACAGGTGGAGATGGGTGTATATGCATGTGTGCATGACCTCTTCTGCCGTCATCAGTTTACATGCGAGATAAGGAGTCTCTAGGGAAAGCTAGCCTGTTCTGACAGCTACAATACCACATAGACCACTAACCCCATTTGAATCCAGGCTTTGTCATATGCTGGGCAGCCATTAAACTTACAAATCAAGTGTAAACTGATACTTCTGAATAGATGTTGTAGTATGAGTGGTCACTTAAACATATGGTTTCTTTGCTAACAGTCATATGCAATGTTTGACTGTATGGATTTGTGAATGTGAAAGAAAGCTGAGGAAAACCCCCATGACCATTACCACCTCCACTGTTCAAATAACATTTGCAAATGAACAATACCGTCCTTTGTTGGTTCTGCAGCTGCTGAACTTGAGTCAATAGAACGTGCTATTTACTCAACCTCTGTATGTCATTTCCTGGCCATTAATGTGCTTCCATTATCTCGCTTTGCTAAAATTTTCATAAGCTAGAAGCGCATTTTCTCATAGGGTTATGTCCTGAGATAAGCCTTGACTAAATCCTGATTCTAGTCGGCACTTAAAACCTGATTTTATTTGTAAAACCTTTTTTTGTTGTTGTTCTTATTTTACAAGATTTTCCATTTACTCCAAGCAATCAATACCTCAGTGCTGTTCTGAATGCATTCCCTGTGTGTATTTTTATATCGTGGAGTATTTTCGTGCTAAACACTTGTGTGATTATAACACGATTGTGCACTTAGCTGGCGGTGGGGTCGAGCCGCTCACCACTCTAAGTCAACATCGTGACGCAGTTGACGGGAAAACGTCCCGACCTGCTTTTGTGTGGGCTGCTCTCTCTGCAGATCCACTCAGCATCATTTATTTTGTAACGGAGGTCGTGCGTATGGGATGTGCTTTTAAAGCTCTTATGATAGAGTTAAGTTTACCAGGCCAAATGGCATGGTAACATCATGTTCAATGGTACATTGTGTGCTACTCTCAAACTTCATGGGATAAAAGTTGGCAGGAAATCACCCAAGTTAGTCTGTATCTTGTCACTGAATCTGTCTTTTAGTATATATCGACAAAATTGCACAAAACAGATTGAATCAATGGCAATTATAAAAAAGGCCTTCGATTATAAAAATGGCTCTCTAAATGCAAGAATGGGATCTACATACAATGCAATGGATTGTGAAATAGATGTACTACTTAAAAAAAAAAAAAAAAAAAAAAAAAACCCAGAACAGTATATTCAGAATTTGCAATAAGAAGCACTAGGTTCATCTGAAGCAGAAACGGCAATGTAAGTGCAGGAAGTGATGCATTTTTTGTTCTCAAAAATAAATGGTAATCGAATGAGCCAAAAAATTAAATTAAATTAAATTAAATTAAATTAAATTAAATTTGATTGTTTTATATTTGATTTGATTTGATTTGATTGTAAACATCCTTAATAAAACAAGATATATTTTACTTGAAAAGAAAAATGACATAAGAGACGTATAAGTATTTTCAGGGAAATCTAACAAAATTTTGTGAAGTAATGAGCAAGATAAAAATTTTAATAAATTCAAATGAAATAAACATTACAATAAAATACACATTTATTTTTCTTTACCCATTGGAAATATATATTTTTTTATTTTAAACATAATTATTATGAAAATTTGGTTTGGTTAGATTCTTGTCCTTGTTAGGGGTTAGGGTTAGTCTATGCAAGAATGGAATTATCTTACAATGCAATAGAATGTGACTATTAAAAAAAAAAAAACTTTCCACCATATTAGGGCTGTGCAATTAATCGCATGTGATTGTCAAGCGCATCTCGTCAGTAAAGCCTGATCCGTAGTTAATGAATTATCTTACAATGCAATAGAATGTGACTATTAAAAAAAAAAAAACTTTCCACCATATTAGGGCTGTGCAATTAATCGCATGTGATTGTCAAGCGTCAGTAAAGCCGGTTCCGTGATTGGTAGTAAATCGCCATCACCTGCTTTCAAAAGGAGCGGCATTTAATACACAGAGCCGTAGTTCACTGACAAGCTAGGCAATATCGCGTTCATAATTGAATGCGATTCATCTGCGATTATGAACGCAATACTGCCTAATTGTCAGTGAACTACGGCTCTGTGTAGTAAATGCTGCTCCATCTGAAAGCATGTGATGGAGATTTACTACTAATCACGGAACCGGCTTTACTGACGAGATGCGCATGACAATCGCATGCGATTAATTGCACAGCCCTACACCATATTCAAAAAATGTCATATTCAGATTTTGCAAGAAGATGAAGCACTAGGCTCATCTGAAGCATAAATGGCAATGTAAGTGCAGGCAGTGATGTATTTCCTGTGCTGTTCCTCTACCCTTGTGGCTCTACACTTCTGCAAGCAGAATCGGCTTGACATAGATAAGTTCTTCTTGGCTCGAAAATAAATGGTCATGTTGAGGAATGAGCCAATGAAGACTTTTAAAGATGGCAGTGTAATCACAGTAATTAGAGTGGAGGTGGGAGGACAGAGCACTCAGGAGCCAAGATGAAAGATCCACCGCTGCTGTAGCGGTAGCGTTTCACAACGTGAAACAGTGTGCATTATGCTCACCTGTTGTTTACATTTTTGCAATGAAAGAACAATTCCAAATCATCTCATCCACTTCCCAGAAACGCATTTGAAGGTTAAAACTCCAACTTGACTTCGAGGAGAGAGTGAGATGGAGAAGGAGTTTTCAGAGACTGGCAGACAGGAGGAGGATAGGGGGAGGAAGTCGATGAAGTCAGATAACAGATTCAGAGAGACAGAAGTAGCTAGAGTGAGATAATCTCTATAGAATCAGCTCTGGGAAATTTAATGGAAGTTGGACCGATCTAGGGACAGGACGTGTCTAGTGTAATGCACTTATGATGTCAGGGCAAGTAATGAGCCACCCGACATCAAGGAAATGAGGCTTTGATAATGTCTGCATTCCCAGAACTCAGGCAATGCCTATACTTCTTTGGAAAGGAAAGAGGCATGGGAAAGAAGCAAGCAAGAGAGAGAACTTCCCGGAATACATGTGGTTCAGTGTATGTGAAAGAATGCATGGAGAGGACAAATAGTTTCTGCACTGCAGTAAGAGAGAGAGAGAAAAAAACTTTTAGACCAAGGTTTTGTTTTGTGTTTTATTTATTTATTTATTGTTGTGTGGTTTTGTTTTTATTGTGCTGTTGTTTTTGTTTTGATGTTTTTATAGTTTTTTTTGTTGTTGTTGTTTGGTTGTGTTGTTTTTGTTTTGCATTTTGTTAAAGTTTTTGTTGTTTTGTTTTGTTAGTTTGCTCTTTTGTAAATTTAGTAAAAACCTGAAAAGGGGATACATATTATTTTTCTTTTCCAATTGAACATGCTTTTTAACATTTTAATTTGATTGTTCTAAAAACAAGCCTTGATATCTTATTTTGTTAAACAATATTTTATGGTCCACAGAAGAAAGTTAAACAGGTTTGGAACAATAGGCAGCAGTGACTTGGGACTTATCTGATATCAGCTGTTTTGGGAAGCCAAATAAAGGAATCATTAGCAGGTTTGCTCCTGTTATATAAAGCATGTTGATCTCAGTATGCCAGATGGGAAACTTTGGGTCTGTTAAGGCATGTTTTCACTATTAATTTAGAGTCTGTTACTTAGCTAACTGTTGGAAGTGACCGTGTTTGTGTTTGTTTGTGGGTAGGGGCAAAACAGAAACAAAAGAGTCACTGAAAAATACAATATTGAATTCTTAGGCTTAAAAAAATGTAACAGGTAAGGCTGTGCTCTGAGATAAGGGTTGAGTTAGTTAGACAGGCTATAAACGTGAGACAGATATCCTGCACACGGGCTGATTCTCCAGCACAGCTTCAGCGTGGAGGGCTTGAGCAGATGCTCACAGACGGTTGATCACAGAGAGAAAAAGAGAGATGTGCGATATGGAGATCTTGCTTGATGAATGTGAGAATCTCAGAGGAAATGTCAGTGAATGCTCTAGTGACTCAGTATATTATCGCTCTTTCTTTTTTCTCTAGTTTTCTATCTCTCTCTTTGTTTCTATCTGTCAGATTGTCTCTCTCTACACTGTATCTCCTTTTTCTTAATGCCATTCTGGCTCTTCTGTCTTACACACACACACACAAGCTGATGCACAATATTTTTTAGCCCCAAACTCTTTCAATCCCCCTCCTCACTCAAATATTTTGAAATGCTCACCTCTGACCATTTAGTTTTATCCTAGATACAATTTTCTCTGAAAAAAGATTTTTTTTTTCTCACGTTTAGTAATAAAAATTATATTTTAAGTCTATCTTATGATTAGGTTAGTTAGGTTTACTAACATCAAACCTCATGGGTTCATGATGTTTGGTCTTGTGGCATATCAAAGAGGTTTAACGTTTGTTGACATTTGTGCCACCATTTGATGTAGTCATGCCTATTGTCACAGTGCGCTGTTGGAAGGAGTGCAAGGGAAACAAGGAGTACAATCAAAAGTCTTTATTCCAAGGAACACAGAGTAAATCCACACAAAGGTATGGCGCAAACACACATACACAATGAGTAGAACCGACAAATACAAACTGAACAGACTGGGGCTTATAAGGACTGGATAACGAGGGACAGACAGGTGCAGGGAATCAATTAATAATCAAAACAAGGACAGGAACAAGACCAAATTAGGCAAAACAGGAACTGAAACACATGACAAAATGGGTCCAATCCTGACACCTATACTGCCAAAAATATTTATTTTCAGATATATTTTAAAATTATACAAACATTCTGATTTTAAAGTATACTAACATAAATATATTTTTGATAATTTGTAGTTATTCATATTTCCTATTTTATTTGTCAATTTTATTTCTATTTTATATATAAAAATGTATTTAAAATATATTGTCCAAAATCTTGTTTTAAAATAACAGTTTGATCAATGATTTGATTTAAGAGTGAACAAAGGCTTCTATTTCCCTTCACTACATGCAGACAAAAAAAACAAAAAACACAAAATAAAAAATAATTTTCAAACCGTAAAGCTCATTCGTTCTCAGAAACTTCTCGCACATCATGACGTTTGTTCACACGACTTGCAAGAACTAATAATGAGGTCTGACATTTGAGGTTTGTACTGCCATATTTGATGTAGTCTGTCTATACTGCAAAAATGATATATATTTTCAGATATCATTTTAAATATATTTGAATATATGCAAAACATGACCAAAAAAGATTGATTTTACAATATATTTCAATGAATAAATGTTCAATATATTTTAGTTATTTAAATTTCCTCATATATGTTTTGGCCTATTTGTATATATTTTGTATACAAATACAAATATTTATACTGTCCAAAATCATTTCGCTTTACAAATGGACCTTGTTGACTTTCATAATTTGGACAATATCTTGTTCTGTGTTCTGCAGAAGAATGAAAATTGTACAAATTTGGAATGACACGAGGGCGAGTAAATTATGACAAAGGTAGAAGTCCAGTAATATACATTAGAGATCATAAATAATGGACAAACTATCCCTTTAACTGATTATTTGTAGTATACATTCACCCTGAAGGTTAAATTATGGTGTATACAGTTTATTATTGTACCCCCAGCAGGAAGCTCTTCTCTATTTTATCCGATTTTATGAAATGGTGGCTTTAGATTTGCTCAGACTAAGACTTAAAATCATGCTGCAGAAACCTGACTTTCTTATGCGCTTTGCAAACAGAGGTCTTTCATAGTAAAGCCAGCCATTATGCAGTGACTGAACTTATCCTTTTTTCCCTTATCATCCTTTTACAACAAAGCTTGTATTGCTTGTCTGATTTCCTTCTGACACTCGACTTGAATAAGAGTGTGCGAGAGAGAGAAAGATGCCTTGGCTGGTGCCTCAGCTCTACGGAAACCGAGAAAAGCAAAGATAAATACTTATTACAACAAGAAATACTAGGTTAAAAGTAAACCCTGGAACTGATAATAGGTCAGTCTTCCAGAGCAAAGTTAAACAGAATATGAGAACAGAGCTGTTAGTCTCTCCCAGCATGCTCTCTTTTCAGCTTGTGTCATCAGCTGCAACACAGGAAGCTCAGGAATGGGAGTGTGTCAGTCAATATGTTGTTTACTTAGTCAATCTAAGTAAATCTGCTCTGAACTCATACCTGCGGGCGTAACATTGATCCACTTGACCCAGGCGGCTTCCAGGTTTAATTGAAAAAGAACAGCTGAGACCTTTATGAATTAACTGCAGAAATCAATATCTGCAGAATGCCACCCTGTAAACTCTCCTTACACGCTGATGATGCCAGAGTAGCTAGCAGGCAGGTTGTTTGCAGTGCTTAGGAGAGTAAACAGATGGTTTCCTTTGCTCTCTGTACTGTACAGGTGTACTGTACTGTTTTATGCACTCAGATTGTTAGTGAGTGCGAAGGCTGTCATCTGTTCCTCTCTTTTGTTTTATGTCACGATATATTGAATGACAACAGGTGGCAAACATCCTGCTGTAATGCTTCAATATAAATCTTCTGCAGATAAAACTCTCAGTCTCTATGCTATTTGGTAAGTCTGCTGTATTTACATGGGCACGTTAAAGGAATAGTTCTCCCAAAATGAAAAAAAAGCTGATAATTTACTTATTCTTAGGCCATCCAAGATGTAGATGAGTTTGTTTTGAGCCGTGTTGCTTCAGATGCAGCTTCTGTGCACATAAATGATTGATTAAGATTAATCAAAAGATCAAGTTGTTATTTTAATTCAAAATTATGAGGTAAAAAAAATTAAAATAAAGCATGCACGGATGAATCGTTCACAATGAGAACAATGACATGCATTTAGAAAATATATAGGGTCAGAGCAGTCACAGAATTCCTGGAATGTCCATTGAGTTTTAAAATATTTTACTATGTTCAGTCCAATTCCACAGATTTAATATCTGTCTCGGCCTACTTCAATTTGATGTGTATCTTTATATGTCACGATCTTCATATATGTGACCACAAAATAAGGTTCAATTTTTTGAAATTGAGATTTATACATCATCTGAAAGCTGATTAAATAAGCTTTCCATTGATATATGGTTTGTTAGAATAGGGCAATATTTGAAAATCTGGAATCTGAGGGTACAAAAAAAATTCAAAATACTGAGAAAATCGCCTTTTAAGGTGTCCAAATTAAGTCCTTAGCAATGTATATTACTAATCAAAAATGAAGTTAATATATTTACGGTAGGAAATTAACAAAATATCTTCATGGAACATGATCTTTACTTAATATCCTAATGATTTTTGGCATAAAATAAAAATCTATAATTTTGACCCATACAGTGTATTGTTGGCTATTGCTACAGATATACCCGTGTGATTTATGACTGCTTTTGTGGTCCAGGGTCACATATCTTTATATGTACACAGAGTATCAGTATCTCCTGTACTGCAGAAGATAAAAGGGCATGGAGTTTGCATGAAAACAACAGTAGTGACATGCCATCTGACCTGGTTGTGTACTGGTAATGACAGGACATTGGTTGGATGTGAGTGAATGAGGGAGATGTCAAGCTTTCAGGTGAAGGGACTGTTTCTTAGAGGGTGGTTTGGAAAGCTTGTCTTTGCGTAGTGTCTGAAATGTCCTGAAGGGGATAAAGAGAGCCAGTCTGTCATACAGGGCTTGTAGATGCCTCAAGACCTATTAGTCTCTGGTGAATACTGGAATGGACAGGCGCACAAAAGAGTGGAAGCCTAACTATCATTCTTACTGTGTGAATGAGACCAAAACATAGTCATCTCACAGGCACTGCATGTGATAAAGCGCTACTAGAAGACTCTCAACATTGCAACATGCTTACCTCTGATAGTTTTTCTGCCTCAAACACGTATCATTCAGCTTCAGATGAGCTTGACTCTGCAGGCCGGAGAGGTTCGATCCATTCAACTCAGAGACATGCTCAATATTCTGTAGGATCTATGATGGATCATTTGGGCTGCAAATCAATGACATGGTCAACACCTATCGATTGCAATGTTAGTTGTTTGAGTGTGCAGATTTGACTTGCGTCCCAAGTATAAAACTATCTGGAAAATAGCTTTTGGAAGTCAAAATACATTGCCACTAAACCCCCCATTCAATTCTTAATTTAGCTGGTGCACAGCAGTTGTGTTTGTGGTGAAGTTCAGCACCAAGGACAGAAGATTCTCTCAGGCCTTTCTGTTGTCCTAAGTAAGTGCACCCACAAGGAAAAAAACACTCGCACATTTATTGATTAGGTTACACTTGCCCCGCAAACAAGTGTTTTTAGGAGATTTAGTTTCATTGCACACTATTATAGAGGACAGTATATTTTGTGAGGGGATAAATAGGAGAAAATTACATAAATTTGGGTCAAATTAGATTCATAGATGTAAAAAAAAAAAAAAGCTGAATTTCTGAATGGTCAAAGGTGAAAAGTTGAAAAAACTGGTGAGGTTCTTCAAATAAGGGTCCAGATGTAACACTTTTTAAAATTAGAGTATTGTTTATGAAAAATTATTCAATAAATCAAATAACTAGATTATTGTGTTTTTAGATATTCTTGACAATGCTGCAAAGCCTGCTAATTTCTAATAGCCTACAAAAAACATTTAGCGATTTTCTTTTATACATAGGCCCATTGAAAACTGTCCAAAAATGACCACAGACACATTCACTCACATAATACGCGTTTCTTGCAAGTATTGTTGCGAAATGACATACTATACTTTCCATTTTTAACGAGTCTCCTGGTAAGAGAGGATGACTGTAATCTTTAGAAGAAACGGCGCGTTTCTGAGGGGACTTCATCAAGTCAGCATGGATCCACAAATGTAAGCAAACAGAACACAGACATCTCGTAGACTTTTCGTGTCCCTTTCCCCATATAAATGTATCTACCGCTTCAAAAAGAAACTCGTTTGATTTTGGCCAAGTTTTCTCTCAGATTTTACTACACCTTTAAATGGCGCGAGCCTCGCAGTAAGAGGAAGGCGGGGTCGCGGGGCGCGTGTGTGAAAATCTCGTGATTGTCCAACAGTATCTCTGAGCGCGCGGCTCTCTGTAACTGTAAGCGAGCACAGAACGGGAGAACGGGGGTAAAACATCCTCACACAAGACCGTGAAAAAACGACATTTAGCGGCGTGGACCAAACATATAGAGCCTGTTGGGAATGTAATGTGGATTATTACGCTTTGGGATATTTTTACGAAAACTGAGGTTAGTCTGTTTCTTTTTTCTTTTTGGTACGGGAATGATTGAAAGCTCGCCGGGATGTTTTAAGTTCATCACTTACTTCGAGTATTTACACTTAGTTGGCTTGTTTTTACATTGTAAATCACGGTTGTTGTTTAATTTTAATTGTTATTTCTGTGAACGCGGCGTGTGGCAAAATAAACGACATTCGCGTTGTTTCGCGGAGTAGCGCTATTAAAATACTAAACTGTATTATCATTCAGGCCCACAACACAAAAAACGAAAAGAGGTTTTACACGCGCTGTCGAACTCTAAAAATACATTTACGAGTATTTATTCTTCAAGGATAGACGGTCATCTTCTATACAGAGCTCAGTGTGGAAACAGTAACATATTTTTGTCAGAGTTGAGAGCGGTTTTCGAGACTAAATTTTAGGCACAAAAATAAATATGTAACGTTACTGACTCTATTTGTTTTTGTCAGCTGCCCGAAATATCACAGAATATTTCGTTTATTTTCAGTAAGTTTGACAACATAGGCTTGTATTCTTGTAGTAAACACGAAAAAAGCACGTCTTTTCCTCAGTAAACATGTAACAAACAATTTCGCGCTTTGCTCTCAGGATACCTGTTTTTCTTGATCTGTGGCTCTGAATAATGAATAAGAGTTCTCAGGTGTCTGTGGAGCCCATGATCAACTGCCACTCAGGATAAACAACACGCATGCCCACTGCAGGTCCATCCTTATGAATGCACCTAGACATGGACTGGTCAAATACACAGGAACGCATATCCATGTTCTTTTTTAGCGCATGTATGAAAATGTATTAACACTTGCTACAAATTTATTTGGCTAAAATTAATTTTTTAGGATGCACACATGTGGTGTACTTAGCCTAATACATTTTACTAATATGATCTATTAGTGTACTACTTTATTCTGGATTTTATTAGACAATGTATACGGAAATCTTAGCAGTCTTTTATTCAAAATATATTTATTAAAAAAATTATAAATAGTTCAAGGGTGGCTATTAACACGTTGCAGTGATTTAAGAATATTCACAAACCCTTATAAATGATTCAATATAAACATCTGTCTTGATGTCACAATAATTGAAATGTTAGAATTTTTTTGAACTGACTTTTTGCACGTTTGCACATAACATGCACATTCAGCTCTTTTTGTCTCGCTTTGAAGTGCTCAAGTGAGTACAGTGCATTATTAGAATATCTTAATTCGTTCTCATCAATTTATAGTGGCTCAGTTAGATCTCCTGGAATTCAATAGACTTTGGTAATAATCCAGTATATCACACACTAGCGCGCTCACACACTCATTTTAAAGGTAGACGATCCAGGCTTATGCTTTTTAGTAGCCTACATTGAATGTTTTTGTCAAAATAATAATTGGGCTAGATACATTGTATTTGTGTGTTAAACATTTTTGCCGAAATGTTTACACATCCACCCAGACAGTATCGTTTGTCCTGAAATTGTCGGGGTAGATAATATTTACTGAGCACGGCCTTGTCAAACACACACACATATTCATCGACGATTTTTTTTTCACAGCTGACAGAAATGAAAATGAACACGTATGTCTGAATTAAAATAATATATCATATATTGATTCGATCGTGTTTAATTTCTCCATGACGCTCGAATATAATTTCACCCTGTGGTGTTTTGTGACATCTTTTGTGTGAAATATGATGCTGTGTCCTCTCACCAAAATGATTTTGTCGGTCTGTTTATACATGTGCTCATTTATTTGTGAGACTGACGTGCCTTGTTTTAGGTGACTGAATTGTGCACTAATAATTTGGTGTATTAGAGCACATTTTGTGTGTATATTGTAAAAACGAAATATTGGAGCACAAAACCATTCAAATTTAATAATCCATATAAACGATTTTTGCTTAAAAATATACATCTGTTTCAAATGTATTAAATCGCATTACACGTTAGCTAAAATTAAAATAAAAGGACATTTATATTGTTTAGTTTCCCTGTATTTTGTATCGTTTTGTTCTCACGGGTGTTGGTCATAATCTCCATTTACATATCAAGCCAAGACAGCTAAATGATTTTAATGCAACCGATGTATTTTTCCACAGAGATAAACGAATTAGAATAATTAACACTGATAATTCTAAAACTGAAAAATACACATATATATATGCACATATAAATGTATTAGATATTTAATGAACGCCATGTAAAATATAATATATATTTTCGTTTTGTTTACCGAATATAATAAGAAACACATAACACATTTCCCAATTTTGTAACGAATATCGTTCTGCCGCGTTAGATTTTTTTTCTTTTTTTAATTCTTTAAAATCGCCTTTTTGTCTGTGTCGCATTGAAGAATATTTCCTATTGGCGTTGTGTAATGCTCAGTTCTCCAAAACACTCATCGAATGTGCTCTGCCTTTCCAATACACCGCAGTGTGACGTGATCTTTCTGTCTTGATCAGAGAGCCCTATATAATGCACACACTCCACACCTTTACCACAGTGAAATTTGGTCATAAATCATATTCCTAATCCTCTGATTATGAGGGGTATTATAGTGAATCATGGCACAAGGATGGTGTGTTTTGGCAAGGTGATGTAATGCCGTAAATGACTGCTGCAGAACCACTCACAAGTCCCTATTCCTCTGCAGTGGGTTGCTTAGGGGGTTGCTGGTGGTACCCGTGCCCACTCTGGGTCACTGGGGGGAGGCTATATGAGGCCAGGTAGGATCCTCACGCCTCCCATTCGCCGGCTGGCAGCCCAGGAGGAGAGCACCGGATGCTGATGTCATCCATTTTGGCCCAGCTCTACCTCGCCCACTCCTCCGCTCCACCACGCTGAGGCTCGACGGCAACCGTGTCACTTACGGAGCCGAGCTCGCTGAAATGGCGTGCACCTCCTCCCAAAGCCTCCATGATATCATCGGATGCACTGGAGGACATTTTGTCGCAGCTCTTCTGGTGTAATGGCAGAGCATAATTGAGGCACCTGTGGTAAAACCCAGCTTTGTGTGTCTGATTAATGGTTGGGCCTGCTGTCATTAACATGCCTCCCTTCCTCTATTACACCTCCTTCTCCTACTCGCCGACTTTTTAAGCGGGATCCAAACGCAGGGGTTTTATTTTGTGGTGTTGTGTGCCGTTCCCAGTGGGGTGTGTCAATCACATATCAATGAGGACAATGATGTGCTCAGTTTAGCCTTTTCACCTCTCTCCTCCTCTTTGCAGGCCCTCGCCCGACAAAAAAAGAAAAAGGGAAAGCACACATGCATATTTCGAGGTGTGGGAGCGAGCCAACGTGGAGTATCTGTTACAAGCACGCGGTCTCTCGCTCTTTTTCCCCTCTTCAGCTGCAGCAGGCAGAGCTCTGACGGCATGCATTGTGTTTCGGCTCGGTTGAATCGTGTGGGCTGGAAGCACTATTGTCCTGCCGTACCTGCTGCCTACGCCTCTGGCAAGGACACGGGCAATATTAGATGTCTATTAGGTTACACCTCGCATGTTGCCGTGTAATTGGAGCCTATTCATTTATGCACGTAGGGGACACATGTTAAGAGGAGCCGGAGCTGCGTTTTGCCTTCACAAAAGTCCTACTAATCTGTGCTGGTTCAAGGCCAAACTTCAGCATGGGAATCTTCTCTCATATTTGTAGAACAAAACAGGCCATTTTGTTTGCGCTTAAGGATGTGTTAAAAAAGCCCTGTAATTATTTTAATCCATAAAATAAACATTTCCGTTGCATTTTTACTGCATCTTGTTATGCAACATTCCTTAAAAAAAAAAATAAAATAATAATAATAATAATGCACAATAATTTTAGATTATTCATTAGATTATTTAAGATTATTATTAATTATAGATCATCTTTATGCAATGCATTTTTTTTTCAAAATGAAGGACAACACCTAAATTAAATATTTTTAAAGCAAAATATTATAGGTTTTTAGACCTAGTGTTTAGATGACTATGGTGCTGTAAATGTGGATTATGTGTCATGAGAATGTGTCGACATGCATATTATTGTTTTCATGCATTGTGCATCCTGCAGAAAGCCTTTTAATTTTCCACATCATCAGATAAACACAGACTCGCTGCTATTGAATGATAGCTGGAGCTGCCATGTGAATAATGCTGGTAATTTACACACTAGATGACCGATAACACACAAGAATCTTTTGGGTAAAATGCCTCTAAAATAGAAACTTTTAATTAGGCTTTATCAGGAGTTGCGTTTTACAAAATGATGAGAGACTTATTCAAATGCAGCTTTTCATGATAATATTTGTGAAAGTGTACTGAATTGTTTTGTTACATAATATATTTTTATGCTTTTGTGTTTTATGCATAAAAAAAATCACACACTCGATAGACTGAGACATTCGTGGATTCGTTTGTAATTTGATGCTTTTCTATTTTGACAGCTATTGTGTGCTAGACGGGGCAGAGTAACAGTATGGACTACATTACCCACAAGGCATCATGCAGTCTGCGCTGGTTTCCCTAAATACAGAAAGAGTCCGACCTGGAGGACCTGTCTGGATGATTGAAGTCTGAGGAGATACCAGAAGAAAACAGCACCTCAGCAGACACACAACACCTCATCTGCTCATCTCCTCAAGTCGATCCATTCCAGGAAACGTGGAAGAAGTACTTTTATTGTCGCCTGACAGAGATTGGATTGTTGTGCAATGTCATTAGCCTTATGACTGTTATTTAAGACTGTTCTCCTCCTAACTCCCTCTCCTCTTTTAGGATATTTTTTGTTTGTCGCTGCGTTGACGATCTCACCTCTTCTTTAGTATCTCTGGGCATACTGTGGGATGTACTTTGGATATACTGACCTTTGAACCAAAGCGCATTCAATGATTTCCTTCTGTTCAGGATAAGAACCCCAAATCTCCAGCACTTTTACAATGAATTTCTTCAGATTCCCAGTCCAGTTGCAGCTGCTGATCAGTACTGTACTTGGGCCCTGCTTGGGCCTGGAGTTTACAGGGTCGCAAGGCCAGTGGGCACGCTATCTCCGCTGGGACGCCAGCACCAGAAGTGACCTCAGCTTCCAGTTCAAAACAGACGTGTCCACCGCCTTAATCCTGTACTTTGACGATGGTGGCTTCTGCGACTTCCTGCAGCTCATGGTGGTCGAAGGGAAGCTCCAGTTGCAGTTCGGCATCGATTGTGCCGAGACCACAGTCGTATCGGACAAGCGAGTCAATGACAGCAGCTGGCATTCTGCCACCCTGAGCAGGTACAACCTGAGAACTGTGCTGGTTCTGGACGGAGTGAGCAAATTGGGCGAGGTGCAGCCACAGAGGCAGTACATGAAGATCGTTAGTGACCTCTTCCTGGGCGGAGTCCCTCAAGATATTCGTATTTCTGTGCTCACTCTCCCGACAGTGAAGGATCTTCCACCGTTTAAGGGAATTATCAGGGAACTGAAGTACAGTAACAAGGAACCTATTCTGCTAAGCAGCCAGAGGGTCCGCATGGACATAGAGGGGATCTGCATGGAGAACCCATGCGAGAATGGAGGAACGTGCTCCGTTGTGGATGGGGAACCGCTTTGTGATTGTTCTAAGACAGAATATGTTGGCCGATTCTGCAACGAAGGTAAAACGGTTTATATTTTACAGCTTGATAAGAGCAAATGCAATATTGACTTTGTACTGTATATGCAATGTAAAATCTTTTCTCAAACGTTTATTGGCACCCATCTAATTATACTCGAAATTGTCAGTCTTAACTGCTGAAATGTGAATAATGTTTCCCAGAATCATTCATGCTACTGAAGTTTGACTCTAAGGTTCAGGTTAATGGCGTCTCTTAGCTTGTCTACAGAGATTGATCTGTTTTCTGCATTGGCAGGCGTTTTTGTGCTGGGAATTTCTTGATCAGCTTCATAAGACCCTCCTCTATTCCCCCATCGCTTCTTACGGTCAATTGAAAGTGAATGTCATTGAAATGCACTACTAGCAAAGCCTGCGTTTTTACCTCTGTAAAGCACTAAGCTGTTTGTCTCTGGCAAGTGTTTGTGTGTGTGTGTGTGTTAGCGTGCCCGGCTGAGGAGGTGGGGTGTTAGGATGTTAAGGTGCATTTTTAGGTCCCTTGGTTGTTTTTCTGAAGTGGCCATTTTAGTTTCTCTGGGGATTTGAGGAGGCCATTTCACAGCTCTGGGTTTTGTTGTTGCACTTCTTCAACAGAGACTGAATCAGAGATGGGGGATAATTGCCTATTTTAAACATGTCAATTGCAATTCTTTATAGCGTCATTACTGGTTTTCCTAGAAAGAACATTTTATGACCTTGGTTATCGAATGTGCTCATTTATACACAGATCTTCTGGTTTGCGCGCATTTATTTTGTAAATATAATCATCATAACTAAACTAATTTTGTTATACCACAGAACGCAACTTTTGAGTTCTTCCCCATGAAACAAGTTTTAGATCCTGGTAGATGATCCTGATGGTAATGAAAGGTACACTATGATTTCTTTTTTGAATATTTCTGTTTCTTTTGATAATTTTTGCTTTAAAGATATCCTCTTAAATGCTTTAAATTCTAGCAAAAACAATATGGGTTATCTTTACCTGATAAATAATGAATTTTAATTAGCTAGGAAACAATTACAGAAACTAATGTGTATATTTCCTGTCTTGATTAGGCCTAAACTTTTTTCCCCTTGTGACTGGAGTGTTTAAGCTGGGTGATTGATCGGTGATCAGTGCTCTGAGCCCTATGAGTTGTTACTCTCATTGTAGACACAACCACTCCTGCGATGCTCTCCTTAATTACACAATTACTGAATGTGATTAAAATGTTAAAGCCAGGATGCTATCTGTGTACTTGGGTATTTAATATAGAAGGGAATGTGTATGCATGTACAGCCTGTTTCAGAGCGCAAGAAAGAGAAAATGAGAGAAAGAGGGATGTGTAGAAGACACTAGGGTTAAATTTATTGGTTGTAAAGAGAACAGAGTTTTGGGCTTGATTTACAGCCGTTGTTCCTCTCCATCTTGTTTGGCTGACTGGGTCCTGCAGTCAACTGATAGGGGCTAAAGCCAGACGTAAAAGCAGCTTTGATGGCTTTGAATGCTGGGAATCAGTTCAGCCAATCATAAAAGAATAAATAAACCATTTTTGGAGGCCATTTATACTGATGCACAGGGGTAGCCTGAACTTAAAGGCTCTGTAAGACTACAGCTGAACTTCCTCTCCTGGCGTCTCTCTAATCAAAACCAGTATTGTGAAATGACACATTAATGGCTGACATCAGTGTTTGATAACAACATTACGAAAATCCACTGAGCAATCTTAATTCCATCTTAACCTTGTGTCTTCAGGCTTTTGAAACATCTGTACGTGGGTAATAAATATCGGGTCGGAGCCATATGGCAAGCTGGTCCGAAGTGTTAAGCATTAGCCTTACGTACGTTTGACTGAATCCAATTGCCATAGCAGCAGCAACAACAATCTGACACTCCTCTTGATAGCCAGATGGCTAAAATGGCCTCAGAACTGCTTTGCGTTGCCGTGGCGTATGTTCCTCGCTCTGTGAAAATCGTGATAGCCACGCCGCTGCATCATTTGCGAAAGCGCGTAATCTTTTGGCGGATTAGAATAATAAACATTTGGCAGCCAAACAAACACTCAGTCTGTCTTCCCATGCGGATGGTCTCTGAATTGGTACGCTGAGGTTTATGTTTAAGCTGGCCACTCTTTACAAATCTCCTCATGTGTTATTTAATGTAAACAAAGCAAATTCAAAAGTGCATTATGAGGATATGTAGATCTTAGAGTTGTTTTTTTAAGGATAAGACTCTCTAAACATTTTCTAGTTATGGTTTGCTTTTTTTGTATATAAGAGAACTGTTCTAAGTAATTGAACTTAACATTTTCACTTTTTGAACAAAATTGTTCAGAAAATGCAAAAATGTAGTATTCTGGTTAATAATTTAATATTTATTTTAGAAAACGATGCATAAAATGTGTTGAGAAACAGATTTTATTCACATGACTCTTTATTGCAGGGATCATTACAATTTGGTGTGAATCCAGATTAAACTAGTAAACTTGTTGCTTTTGAGAAAACAAGGAAAAGATCTACTGATGTGCTACAACTAAACATTAATTTTTGTTTCACCGCTGTTTCTGAGAAACTAGGTCATCATAGAAGGCTGACAGTGCATGTAGACATTCATATTCCAGCCAGAACTTCAGTACAGGTCATCTCAAGAGCTGAACACATCAATCAAGTCACCATGGCTCTCACATCCTGAGTGTAGCTCAGCATTCCCCGCTCTCCAATCACATCCTAATACTTTCCCCACCAGGTTAATGCATCTCATCAGAGGACTTAATGTCCTGTACCAGCCTTTAACAAGCACGGCAGACAGACACACACTTACACATTGGAACGTGTCCCGAAAATGAGTGACCGTGAGAGACAACATATTGCATTTTCAGCCAGTACAGACATCAACACATACAGGACTAAATTAATGTCTAATGTAGCTATAATTACTCTGCACTAAAAGCATTTCATGGAGGCAGACCCCATCAGGTTTTCCTTAATTTCCTGTATTAGCAGCAGTTTGTGTGCACTGGCAACAGATAAATTGGTTTTTCAGCCTGTCAGTGTCTGGTATTAAAAAATCTACAGTAAAATCTTAAATTCTTTAGAGTCATATGAAATAATTCATTGGAATAATCTGGATAATCTCAAAGTTAGCTAAATATTAATGAATAAAAAGTATTTTAAAAAGTATACCTAATAATAGTTATAATGTCTATGTATATTTTAAAATATTTGGTTTATGTCATGTAATATATAATGCACATTTACAATATATAAAAAAAAAATTGGTAATTAGGAAATACATTTACTTCTAAAGTGTTATTAATCTAAAGTTGTGTACACTATATATACACAAAATAGATTTCTGTTTTAATAGTCAAAAAAAAAAAAATATTATAATTTTTTTTAAAATTTATTTTAAGATAATTTTCTTATGTTTAACAGCTGAAGTTGAACACAATAATATCACCACTGCTAAAAATATCAAAGCTTAAGAATCACTGACCTCACTAATCGAGTAGTTTAGTGGTTCGGTATGTGATATGTTTAGGCAAAAACTATACTGTCAAATAAAAATAAAGAAAATAAGAATAATCTAACTACAAGCAACAGCACAAATAAATACAATAGAGTAAAGATACAAATAAAATAAACAGTGATTTTCATATTTTTTTATGTAGGTCTAACATAAGTTTTCAGGTAGAAATTGAATAAAGTAATGAAGTGTAAAACAGCATTGCATATTTGACTGTATAAATTAAAGATTAATCTTGAATAAAGTTACAAAAGCTATTCAATCAAGAGCAGTGAGTGATTTCTTTGTTGTTGCTGTTTGATTAATATTAAGAAAGTGCTGTCACTTTAAGAGAATGTTTTGTTTTGTTTTTTTCCGTTTAAATTTTTCTGGACACCTTTTTAATGGTTAAATAAAATTGTATTAATCAAAAAACATTTATAATTAATTAAAATCATGAAACGTAAACAATTTAACATTCATTTATCAAAAGTTTAACAAAAATTACATGTTTAGGGCCCTATGAAATGTTAATTTTTTCCAACCTTATATTTTATTGTTACCAAATTCTGTGTTTTAACATGACTAATTATTTTAAACAAATTTTCTTATGTTTAACAGCTGAAGTTGAACACAATAATATCACCACTGCTAAAAATATCAAAGCTTAAGAATCACTGACCTCACTAATCGAGTAGTTGGATGTTCGGATGATCGTAAATCATCCCTAGCCGGAACAGATTAGAGAAATCGTAGATTAGCTGTTTTTCATCACACAGAGCATTGCAATGCCCGTTTATCAGTGTTGGATGCCCTTTGGTTTGGGAGACGACCAGAGTGCATTAATGAAATGAGTCAGCCCAGTGCTTCAGTGCCAAAGGCGGCCTGTGACACAGAGAGAGAGAGCGAGTGTGTGTCTACAATGAGAGTAAACGCTACCAGGCTCTGAGTATGGAACAGTGCTTTAGACAAACATCAGCGTCCCATAAATCCACAACCCTCTCTAAAGGGAGCAGGTTCTGTTTGTTGCCTGTTTGGATTTATGACCCAGGCGTGGATGTGGGCTTTGGGAGTGTGTGTAAGACATGGAAGATGAACTAGACCTCTTAGATGTTGGTGTGTCATGTTGTTTCATACACCACAGATCTGATCCCCCCCTCCTCATATCCCAGGGAGAAGAGGGGGTGGATGGATGGATGCAAGGGGCATTTTAAGGGTTTCTATGTACATGCACAGGGCAGATGTCTGCTCAGTGCATGCTGGCAGGTGTGTCAGAGTTTGCATGATAGTTTTCATGCAAAGATAATATGAGTGGGCTCTAATGGCTGCAATGTTTCTCTCCTCTTTTTTTTCTTTTTTCCATTGTGTCTTCTTTTCTGCAACACCATCAGAGGCCAACAGCATCCCAGGTGAGTTGATAATGTCCTTAAGGCTGATTTGAAGCTGTCTTTTATAGGCGGTGAAAGCATTAATGATGTAGAGTGCATATGTTATTCAAATATACAGTAATATAAACGTATATTTTCAAACATGCTATTGCTCTCTTTACCATAATGAAAAATACTTAGTTGCCATGAAACCGAAGTTGAGAAAATGAAATATGCATGATTGAACTGTTCACAATAAGATCTATAATATGCATTTGGAAAAATTAGTTTAATTACTAAATTAATAATTAAAATCAATATACTTTGCCACATTTATATTAAACAACATACAATGCACAACACTGTAAAAATGATTTTTAAAAGTTGTATTTTTTGCAAGGAAATACCATTTCAGTCTTTCTACATCAAAATGTCACATTTAGTTAAATGTGTTACTTTTCTTTACGTTTCTTTGTAATTACTTGTCTAATTTAGTAGTTTCTGTTTGTAAATAATTTCTCAACCCTCTACATTGTGAGTAAATCACTCGCATATGCGACTAAATCTTCACTCTGGGCGACTAAATGATGTCTAATATTAGCCAATGGCTAATAAATTCTCTGATTTTACTCGCCAGTGTGTGAGTTGAAGGCTAAGTATAAGTTTAGCACAGATATATTTTCACTTGCTGAACACTCTAACTGAGTGCTTCAGAGTTTCACTCTCCGTCAAGTGATCTGTGCTATTTTTCAGTTCATCTCAACGGATGCGCAGCGCACCTGTATTTGACGTATCGTATACTTTAGTGTGAAGGCGCACGACTCGCCGTCCTTTTGTACTTATAACAGCGTTCCTTTGGAATTCTTTCGCTTTTAAGAACTGCCGGGTTCTCTGGTAGTAGGCGGAACTAATGCGCAAACGGCAATCTCATTATCGTCCCTGTTTTGATTTCAGCAAATCAGTTCGAGCATATTCATGAATCCAGTAGCTCATTAATCCTTGGTGCGTTTTATATTGTTCTTATTAGTAGAATTCGTATCATTATTGTCTTATCAGTATTTTTGTTAGTTTTTTCCCAATTTTTTTTTACAGAAACACTGAATGACCAAAAAAGCACCACCACCAGTCCGGTATATGCATTCATAAATGGTTATCAAGTTTTAATTCTAATTACTAAAGTTCTATCATTAAATAATACTAGATTATCATATTATAATGCTTGACTGACTGATGTTAAGAGTGTACTTTCAGATATTTAAAAAAACTGCCATTTTACAAACATTTATTATATAGTCTGGCGAGTAAACAAAACAATTTACTAACCAATGGCAATTCAATTGCCAAGGTGTCCGTAGAGGGTTGTTTCTACACCAACTTTGGGCTATAGATGACTATTCATAATGTATTTACATTTTTGTCACTTTACAATCAAAAAATTGAGCTGTCACATTAGATAAAACATCTAAATAAATAAAAATAAACAAGTTAAACCAATAATTTCCATGAAAATGCAAAAGCAGATACTTTTGTAATTACCACTTTGTGTCAGATTATTAAAACTTTAGATTACACTTTATTTTAAGGTGTCCTTGTTACAGTGTAATTTTGACCTTTGACCACAAAACCAGTCATAAGGGTCAATTTTTTGAAATTGAGATTTATACATCATGACATAATCTGAAAGCTGAATAAATAAGCTTTCCATTGATGTATGGTTTGTTATGATAGGACGATATTTAGCCGAGATACAACTATTTGAAAATCTGGAATCTGAGGGTGCAAAAAAATCTAAATATTGAGAAAATCGCATTTAAAGTTGTCCAAATTAAGTTCTTAGCAATGCATATTACTAATCAGAAATTAAGTTTTGATATATTTACAGTAGGAAATTGACAAAATATCTTCATGGAACATGATCTTTACTTAATATCCTATTGATTTTTGGCATAAAAGAAAAATCGATAATTTTGACCCATACAATGTTTTTTTGGCTATTGCTAAAAATATACTCCAGCGACTTAAGACTGGTTTTGTGGTCCAGGGTCACAATTATACATTTAAGTACGGAGTAATATTAATTAACTACATGTATAGTTAGGGTTAGGATTTGGGTTACTTGCATGTAATTATGCATAATTAATTGTTATTATAATAGTAAATACATGTAACCTGTGTAACAATGACACCTTAAAATATAAGTGTTAAAAATAAATAAGATGTTCATAAACCTTTTCCTTCTGCAAAGATTTAATGTCATCGTATGGTCTGATACATACCTAAAGATATTCTTTTTTTTGTGTCACTTTCTCTGTTTCTCAAAGGATTTGCACACATGATGATGGCGGATCAAGGTATGCCACACTCCTTCACTGGTATTCACTCTGTTGAGATTGATTATGCATGCTTGAATTGACTGAATTGCTGTGAACCTTGAATGCATAGATGTGAACTGTGCTTTGACCGTTTCTTCATATCTCTCCATGCTTACCTTCTGTGGATACTCTTTATCTCTCTGTTCCTTTTTCATCTCCTTTCTCAAGCCAAGGGCAAAGGTACAGAACCGTTTTCTTCCTCAAGTTGTGCTCTCTTGTGTTTACATCCTTGTTTTTAGTACTTATTTTTCTAATAGCTGTTAACCATGGGTGACTGGATCAAGAGTATAATTAAATGAGAGTTAATTGAAGACAAACACACAAAAGGTATTCTAACTGCAGTCTGAATGGTCTGAACTGTGGCGTCTGTCTCCCTGGTGGCCTTATCCCCAGTAGATATTTGTATCAGCTTCTAAAATGCTTAAACGGCACAGTATGACTCAGTCTCATGAGGGTTTATCTAGCTTGAGACCATGAATGATGCTTTATTTGCCATGCAGTGTTTGCTGTGGTTTTGATCTTGCATGTGAAGTTTTGAGAAATGTTGTGTGTTCAGCCAGGTGCCAGAATGACTTTCTCTAAGTGTTTTTTTTTTTGTTGTTTTTTGAAAGAAGGAGAGAAAGAAAGAACTGTGATATTTCAGTCTGGCAGTACATGTGTGCTGTCATGTCATTTCATAACTGGCTTCTCTAGGGAGGCTTGTAGATGGGCCCGATTTAGCCTTGACTTGCTGCTGGGCAGAGCATCCCTGTGGAACGCTGTTGTACCACATGTCATCCCGCCGTCTCACCCGATCCAATATTTCAGCATGTCTCAGAGTGGCCAAATAACTTCATTCTTCAATAGACAAGGCCTGGAATTGGCTTGATTCTTTGCAGGTCCTCAATGCATCCACAAATGTGCAATTTTACACAGTATAGCTGTTTTATTTAAAAGTTCTCAGGTTTTTAGGGTGATTCTCTCAGTTTGGACCCTTTTTTCCCCCACAATAGAAATTTTGGTGCATACCTGAGTACATTTAGCTTCAAAGTAGGATTGTTTTGTTGGCACAGCATATGTGAAAACTTGTATGCTTGTTTTTTAGGGATTGATCAGTTCGTAATGGTAAATTCTGAAAGTATAATAAATGTATATATATATATAAATGACTTTTTAAAAGTTGAAAAAAAGGATTGCATTTATTATACTTTCAGAATATATATATATATATATGTATGTGTTGTATATATTATCAGTTAAAACAGCATTTTGGGTGTATGCAGATCTAATTTATTTGTCAAGCAGACAAAATGACCAAAATTTACTTCCCTAGTATAGTTCTGGTGGACTTCAGAATGATTTGCAGTTGGTTTGAATTAAGGGTGGAACGGTTCAACTTACTCACGGTTCAGTTTGTATCTATTAAATATTATTAAATTAGTTATTAGTTAATTAGAATTAGTTATTCTAATTCTATGAATAGAGCCTGATTTAATACAGAAACAAAAAATTTTCCGTTTCAATTTTTCTGGACTCCTTTTTAATGGTTAAATTAAATTTTATTAATAAAAAAAACGTCTAATTAATTAAAATCATGAAACGTAAACAATTTAACATCAATTTATCAAAAGTTTAACAAAAATTACATGTTTAGGGCCATATGAAATGTTTTATTTTTTCCAACCTTATTGTTACCAAATTCTCTGTTTTAACATGACTAATTATTTGAAACATAAAAACAAGTTTCATTTATTCTTACTGTAGCCTAATGATTTTTTTCCTCAGAAATTCTGTGTTGTGTATTTACATATTTTAAGGCATAAAACAGTCATTTAATTTATCTTTTAATTAATGAAATTTAAACAAATTGTATTTTTGGAAAATAAAGGGGATTTAATATTACAATTAAAACATTGAAGAAATATTGTATGACTATTCCTTAAAAATAAGGTTTTAATACTGGTTTTAACTACTGAACAATAGTAATGCAATGTCTTCAAGTTAAACCAAACTTTTATTTTGACGGGTTGCCGTGAATACCTTTACATTCCTGTGTTTATATGATATGAGGATAGTTTTACTCAAATGAAACGGTCAAGTGCTCATGAAGTGACTCTCAGAGCAGTTCTGGAGATGTTGTTCATGTATTTACGTCCTCGTTAGAGAGACGGCAGACGTTAATATCACCGGAAGTGTCACACACGCTTCAGTACGAGTAGTAAACATAACCGCGCGTCTGCGCCATTCATTAACACATAGACACGCAAAAATCATATTTAAATAGTCATTTCGCGGCTTAATATTTACAAATACTAGTGGGAGTGGGAGTGTGCTCACAGAGTGCGCGATGCAGAGAGCGCGACCATGTAACATAGAGACAGAAATGACATGCCGTCGTGTAAATAAGATAAATAACATAAGGCTATTTAGTTGTTTAATAAAAGAACAAGGTATAGACCTGTTCTATAGGAAAGGTAACTTTAAATTACTTCTGTTGTGATCTGGCGCTATAGAGAAAGTAAAATTAAATAAAATTAACTTGACCTTCAAGGGGGGCGGGGGGTGCCTTTGGAGGGGCGGGCCGCCCCCCTAATATAATGGCAGGGGAAACACTGACTTCAGAGAAAGCTTAATATTTGCGCGCATTCTGAGGCGCGGGTTAGCTCGCTTCGGATGAGCGCACGCACAAATCTTCTCTCTGCGCGAGCGTCCTCTGGCTCTTAAATGTTTAATCTGGCAAAGCTTAAACGAGTTTAGCTTAAACACAGATATCAGTGTGTGCTGTTCAGGTCTCACCTGTGCGCGCGTGCTATCAGCACCCGGGTGATGATGGAATAAATGCTCATATTCCAGCAATTCCGCATTGAACAAGAGTGAATGGTTTGTCCACGTTTTTTTTTTTTTCATCGC
>NW_015556133.1:123693-133209 GCF_001515605.1 Sinocyclocheilus anshuiensis | reverse complement strand
ACCATATTACAGATGCGTTGTCAGATTTAAGTTGAACCGCGGTCCTAGTGCGTGCCGAACCGTGTGTGGAGAACCATACGGTTCGATTTTTTTCTGCGAACTGTTCCACCCCTAGTTTGAAAGCAGTCCAGTCTAATAGACCTTCAGGTTAGACGCCGTATTGAATTTATGCAAATGAAAACAAGACTGTGAGGGACAGACTTACAGATTTTTTGTAATTGCACACACTGTATAGAGATCCTAGATACTGCAAGTTTAACAAATTTCAATACTGTTTTATGGAGTTTGTGTTCACCAAAAGGTTTTTTTTTTTTTTCATTATTTAAAAAAAAAATGAAGACGTCCAAGATTTAATCTTGGAAAATTGTGCATATGTCAGTTTGGTAACTAAAGGGACGAAAAAATGAGTAAAAAAAGTGTTGATGCACCTCTGTGAATTGAGACTTGTGGGTTCACTTACAAGGAATACACAACTGATCAATCGAACCATGTGTGAAAATACCCAAAGTCATTGGACATTAGAACTGCATAGTACAGTATAAAGGGTGTGGCTTTCTATTGCATGAATGCTGATATTAACTAAAATAAATCCAGGCATATGCTGCAATTCCACTTGCCAGCATAGTTTCTTTCCTCAACCCTATTTAAGTGCTAAGTCAGAGCCCAGTCAGCGAGAACCTGACAGACCGACAATACCATATAGCCAGTCAGATGCATTAGCACGTATTTGCCTGCGTTGCATTAAAAGCGTTTGTATTGTAGCGCTGTCTCCAACGCTGTCTGTCTCTCCCGCTACCGCCCTGCGTTAAATCCCTCTGCTAGACGGAGGGACATTATTACAAATCAGCCTGGCTGTACGCCCAAATTAAGACGACAAGGGCTTCCATTTAGGAGCCCATTTGCATCTCTGCCATGCTGAGAGATTCTACAAAATGTTTAATTTATCTGCATTTGTTTCTATCGCTGCATCTCTTCCTTTCACCTGTCATCACAGCTCGAGTTTGTACAGCACGTAAATCTCTAATTTTTTAACCTTTCCTTTAGAAACCTCTTGCAGTTAAACCTTAGGAAGGTTCCTAATTGTTGTGCTTTGTAATATTTGACAGTGTTGTGTCTGCAGGATCATAAAGGGATCTATGTTTTTGGGTAGCCCAGTGCTTGTCGCTCATGTCTGTGTATCTCACGGCTCTCGGACGCCATTCCTCTGCACCTGTCTGAAGTCAATCATATCAGTCCTCTCTGGCGCAGGCATATGTCAGCAAACAACAGGAAGTCACAGGACAATGATAAAGAAGGGTCTCTCAGGACTTCCTGTCTCTCATTGTTTTTGATTCTGTCCTCTTTCCTTCCATCTGTTAGTTTATCTGTGATGCAACTTTCTTTTATTTTCCCAGAGAAACCTTTTGGTGCTCAGAGGTTGTGCTTTCATAACTTAGGAGACATAACAGCGTTCACATTTGTTTTTCTTTGAAGTATCAGCTTTGTCTAGGATGATTTCTAGAAATTGACACAAATAAGACAATTGTTACAGAACAGGATATAACTGTAAAATGAATATAGATGGCAAGCTTGGATATTTTGGTCTAGAAAGAGTTTGAGAAATATTTGAGGTAGTATTTGATTGCAGACTTTGGTCTTTAGGAATATTTGACCAAACTTTCAGACATTTATTATCTTTTTTGAAACTCTAGAGAAGAATTATGTGAGATATGGTATTCTCATAGTCATACTGTATATGTCTCACCGAAGTAAGTCAAATGATTGTGTATTGCATAGCATAAAATATTGAGAGTATTTAATGAGTTCATATTAAGTTTGTGATATTGTTGAGATCTTGAGGAGACAGATGTGAGATTACTAGGGTCTTTAAATCTGAAAATTAAGAGACATAAGCAGAAGTCTCCATTTTGCACAGAGGTTGCTTTTTTCATAGCTTATTAGACATTATAGAGTTCTCATTTATGGCTCATTGACCTATGAACTTTGTTTCAAACATTCCTCCTTAAATTGTTTTGGATGAAAATAAATAGATACACTTGTGAGACAGTTGTTGAGGATGTAGCTAAATATAAAATTATATACAATTTGAGGATTGCTCTCAGATGATGGTATTGTAATATTTAGTGAGAAATGTTTGGGTTCTTATTGAAACAAATTTGAGTATCATTTTGAGTTTATACAGCTCTAACAGAGACAGATGTGAGATTACTACTAGTGTTTTTTGTTTTCAGGAGAAAAATCTGAAAAACAGGAGACTGTACATAGTAAAAATTGTGTAGGATTTACTTTAAAACAATTAGCTATTAAATTTGGCAAAATTACTGAAACAGATAGATAGACTGAAATAGTACTTTCTTGTAAAACGGGCTCCGATAATCTGTTTTATTTACAATTTAGAAAAATAATTTTTTACAGTGTAGCAGAAATCTCCATTTGTTCTCTATTGAGCAACAATTATGATCATTTGTGATTTTACTTTCTTGGTCATGCTTTTGTGTCTTTGCTTTGTCTGAGCTGTAGAGGTGTTCATTAGCAAGTAAATGGAGATTCTAATGGATATTTTTAGTAGGGGTGCTCCGATCAGGATTTTTGAGGCCGATCACAGAAAGCAGTATCTGCCGATACGATCACCGATACCGATCTTTTTAAAGCCTTCTTTTTATCATGCAGAATTATTTATAGTGATGATCCAATCAAGATTTTTAGACATTTATTCAGGGCCTGAATTTCATTTTTGAAAATGAATTCCCCTCTTAAGTGACTCTTGTGAGAGGGGATTTTTTAATTTGAGGGGTGGAGGGGGGCACTTTTTAGACATTTTTCAAAAATATGTATTTATCTCACCTAAGTGTTTGATCATGCACTGTATTTTTGTTTTGACAGTTGTACAATTGTTACACAATAGCTTACACACCGCACAAGCCTGATTTCGTGAGCTGTATGTGAGGCGGCCTTTTACGCCAGGTTCACACATACTCCGTTCGCAGTGCGTATGCAGTCCATGTGCAGTACAGAAGCGGTGCAGAAGCAGTACGGACTCTCATTGTGCTTTCACACAGGAGTCTGCAACTGATCCGTGGCTGTTTACTACAAACACAACATTTATCCATTTTGATTTCAAATCCAAACATTGTTACTTAAAATGCTTTTTCTGCATTGTGATTATTTTTTTACACAGTACAGTATAATACAATCTTTCATAGATGTGTTTAAATGCAATAAATATAAGAAACTCATTATTCAATGCTTTTTACTTTTGCATTTACTTCTAGATTTATATATTAAGTTGCTCAAGCAAGTGGCAAAACATTTAAACTACTTAATTATCACAAACATTCTAAATTAAAACTTACCACTGACATAAACTGTCAGCTCTACTGCCTTTTCTTTTGCATTTAAATCTTTATTACAAGCAATCCTGCGGTTTATAAAGAACTTTGTTTTCCTACCTCCACGAATGCCATCTATTATTGCCTTGTTTATCTAAACGTGCTCTTTTCCTTTAAACCTAGCCAAAAAGCCATAGCCTATGTGTTGATTGTGAAACACACTAGACTTTAATTATATGCATTTATGGCGTAATTACTACATTTTCGTGTCAATCCATGTTCATATTTACCGCAAACAATGCGCTGTTACTTTAATTCAGCGCAAGCAGCAGAAACGATCTCTGCACTGCTGCAGACACACCGCTCCTGGAACACACTGCCGGACCGCAACCGTGTGCAGTGTGAACGCTTTAATCCGTTGCATGCATACGCACTGCAACCTGGCGTTGTGTGTGTGCGCTGCGAGTGTGCATGAGCGCATGGTCTCCAGGAGAGCGCGCGAGCGCTGAATGGTTTCAACACTGGCAAGAATTAAAAAGAAATGCAATTTATAAACTTTAGTGACGATGCGACAGTGACAATTCCTGTGTCAACTGGGCAGCTTGCAGCTTGCTTATAGTGCAGACGTGATGTGATTTAAAGCCATTTGCACATTTTGATAGAGAGAGCACGCGTGGAGATTCACTCGCACTGTTTGTGAAATTATGTCTCACAGAAATTTTTCAAATTACTTTATAAGTTATTTAATGAAGAAATATGAATTGTACCTCACCTTCAGCATTATAATTATTTCACCCGCGCTGGACAGAGACTGACACGGTGCCGCTGCATGTCGTGCCAAAGCTCTCACTGCAGGCGCATCATCAGCTTGAGATTTTTAGAGACTGCCGATCAAACATCCCAAAGCGATTATCGGCCAATAGTGATCGGTAGCCGATCAATCAGAGCACCCCTAAATTTATTTTTTTTTTTTGTCATAATAGCTCTGACGCAATGTAGTATCTCTCACCTGTTCCTCTTTGTCATCTTAAATCATTTGCAAACAATATTCATTTTAGTGAATTAAATTAGTGCAAGTCTGCAAATATTGTCTGCTTCGCACAGCAGTTAGATTGGTTACTGTGGCTCTGGTTCAGACCGCCCGGAGATTTCGTAAGGCATTCCGCAAGTGTGCGAGTCTTTGATAGATATTAGTTAGTACAGGAGACAGTAAATGAGTTGACCTTTTCGGACGGCAGTGGAGAGTCTGAGCTTTGTTACAGGACAGAGGGGAGTAGAAACACTGCAGCTCACGCTATGCTGATGAACTCACATGCAAGGTAATGAATTGCAGTGCCATTATGCAAATACTATGCTAATTATCTAATCAGATTTGATTCCATTAAGGATGTACCCAGCTTCCTAACCTTCAGAAGGCAGGGACTGATCAGCTCACTCTTTCTAAATTTTTCTTATTTTCTTTTCTTTTCTTTTTTCTTTTCTTTTCTTTTCTTTTCTTTTCTTTTCCAGACATTTTCTTATTTTTTCGAATCCTTTCTTTTTTCTTCGTTTTGTTTTCAAGAATTTTTCTCTTTTTTTTCTTTTTCTTTTTCTTTTCAATGATTTTATTTGCTTCCCCCAAAAACTTTTCAAACCTTGCCTTTTACTTCTATTCTTTTCTATTATATTCTATTCCTTTTATTTTTCTGTCCTTTTCTTTTTCTTTAAATGTATTTTCCTCCTTATCCCTTTTTTCTTACCCTTTGTTTTTCTTTCTATTTCTTTTTATTTATTTATTTATTTTCCTTTTTCCTGACTTTTTCAGACTTCTTTTAAGTTCTTTTACATATTTTTTTCAAACGGAACTGAACTGAACCTTTCCTTTCCAAACCAAACCAAACCAAACCAAACTAACGTCTCTGACTGCTTAAAAGTTTAGAAATTTGAAAAGAAGGGTCCTGTTATGATTTTTCATATTTACACCTTATTTGCTGCAGTACAAAAGGCTTTGCCACCCTCTGAGTGGGGTGTTTTTATGGCACAGAACAGCGTTAGTTCTCTGTTACCACTAGGCATGGGACGATAACCGGTTCCAATGTATACCGCGGTTTGGAAAAGTCACGGTTTCAAAACCACTGAAATTTTCTGTTATACCGTTCCTGCGGTATGCACAGTTTTTTACGTGTCGTCAAAGACAGAAAGTGCAGGACTCCCTCAGTTGTGTGCAGCAAAGAGTGTAGCGAGTCACACGACCCCTCCCCCTCCGGTTGGTGCGAGAGTGAGCATGTCTCCAAAAACCTTGTTGAGCTGCAGGTTTATGCATGCATTTTTTATACATTTTTTTATTTTATTTTTTACAGAAATTGTTTCTTTTTCTTTTCATTTATAGGGATTTTTTTTTTACAGAAAAGCATTTATTTATGTTCTGATTATTGTTGAGCTGCAGGTTTAGGCTCACTTAAGTGACTGCATTTAATTAAGAAGAATTTAATTATTTATTCTAATTATTTAGCCTGACATGTTTACTGTTCCAACATGTTCTATATGTTTCTTAAAAATAAAATGTGTTCAGTGGAAAAAAAGTTGTTTTTTTACCCAAACATTTAAAAATAACATTTTAGAGCTGTAATCGCAATACCGTGATACCGTGGAACCGTGATATTTTTTTTATCTAAGGTTATCATACCATCAGAATCTCATACCGGCCCATGCCTAGTTACCACACATCTAAAGGCAGGTCTTCCTGACAGTGAGGTGACACATGGTGTGTGTGAGAGCCAGATAATGAAATCTTTATCACATGTTTGGGCCTGTAATTCCATTTGCTCTACTAATCCCTCGGTCACTCTGTCTCTCTGTCACTCAGTGAACAAACCTGTCTAACCAGAATTACCCTTGCATTCATCTACAGTTTACTCTCTTTTTAATGGCACAAATGTAATGAGCCCAAATAAGCCTTCTTTTAAAATAGAGCCTGATTACTTTCTTAATTTAAGTAGGTTACAGATGTTGTCTCTAAGCAAATACAGAATGTGTTTTTGGAGGAGATATGAAGCATGAGTCTCCTGTTCGGTAAGAATATGTTAGGAAACATGCCGGTCTGATGTTACTTGCAGAGTCGTGTTTAGTATTTCATGTTGTCCGTAATTTTATATAGTTTTTTTTTTTTAAATGTCATGCACTGAAGACTCCTCAGGCCTCATCAGTGCAGGAAGAGCTCTTAGGAAAGCCTGATTGAGCCACCTTGCCGGCTGTCTGCTGATCAGAGCGCGATGGCCTCTCTTCTGTAATCAGGACCCAGCCACACAGGGCGTCCTTTAACAAAATAGCCTCATCACCAACCCCCTCCATGATCTCCCCCCTCTCCATACGCTGTAACCGAGACAACAGAACTCCTCACCGTCCCCCTCCCCACGGCCTTCTATTTCCAAATCCCATAGGCTCTTTTCAGCGTAACACTGAAAAGAACATCAATCACACCCGATACGCACACATGTACACACAAACAAAAAAAATGAAGCCTTATTCTGCCACCCCCCGGTCCACCCATCTGAATGCAGTTATGCCCATAATTGCCTCTAATTTCCCTGAGTCACACCTGACATATTAAGCTACTGTACACAACGATTTCCTTTCTGGTCCCCAGAGGGAACAAGTGCCATTTGATTATGGCTAAATGTGATTATTGTCCTCCCGTCCAACTGGCTTGTGGCAGTCTTTTGTCCCTGACAAAACAAAAGAACAAGGCGACCACTCTGATAGTGACCGACCAGCCCGGATGTTGCCCGGTGAACAAAAAGCGGTTAATTATTTGTAGAAATAGGCATTCATGTAACAATGAAATGAACAAAAAGAAAGAAATCAGATGCACGGAAAACTGTTTTTGCAGAAATAGGGTTTTGTAGAATAGAGTTTTACATGCTTCTTGTAAAAACAAGTGCTAAATTTATTATTTTTTTTTAATAATTTTGTTATAATTATATAATCATTTCTTAATAATAATAAGAGTAATTTATTATTATTACAAAAGGTTTCATTATTACTTATTCTTTTGAAATGAACAAAAACGAAGAAATGCTGTGCAAACATTGTATAGCTTATAGCTGAAGTTTGTTTGCATGTCTGTTTGTATACTGACTGATGAATGCAAGATATTTTTGGCCAGTCTCATCAGACATGCAGAAGTAGGAGGCACAATTGAAAAAAAAAAGACTGCTTATTTAAAACCACTTCAATTAGTAAGATTTAACCTCTCTGTTCTGGTTTGGAGCAAATGGTGGTCTGCACATACAGAATTTGAAAGTATAACTCAAGTGAATGGAGTGTTTAGGGTGGTATCTCCTTTAAGATATTACCCCTCATTCTTTTTTGAGACATCTCAATTACTTGGTTACATCTTTTTGGAAATGTTCTGCTTCCGACAGTAATACAATTTTTTTTTCACATTCAGAGTGAATAGCATTGGTCTGTTATTTGTCATTTGAAAATGTCATGTTTCCGTAATGGAAATTGATTCAGAAATGACACAACTTGTCTTTATGACACTGACAAAAATAAGACTGGACCAGACCTAATGGAGTTCTCCAGTTTTTATAGTGCAAAACTATGGAGAGATAACCTTATTTACTTTACACATAAGCTTATACATGTTTTCAGCATTTTTTTTGTCAAAAATTTTATATGGAATTAAATGCATGCATTTTGATTAAATATTAAACATTCTAAATGTTTTGCTAAATGTTTGCAAGGCAAATAAAAAAGGCTTACGTAGGCCAGAGACAATTTTATACATGAATTTTTGGTGATTTCTCCATTGTAAGGGTCAAGGCAATATTTATTTTGAAATAACCATGATAAAGCATGTTTTTTTTTGTGGTAATGAGAGTTTATATACGAGTCACCGAGTGTAGATGTCTGGTTTTGCACAGAGGTCATACAGTGCCAAGCAGTAATTGCGTTGTTAGAAGTGGGCAGATGTCAACATCTGGTGTCCAGCAATGCACCTATTGATCCTCATTACTTTGTGTACTTGGAGACAGCAAAGGGTTTTCATTCCCACAATCACTCTTTAATTGTGACAAGCATGAAACGAGTATATTTAGCACTATTAACCGTCATTGATTGAGAGTTATTTGAGACCAGACTTGTTTGTGCAGGCTTGCAGTAGTCTTGTGAAAATGCTGGACACAGTAATCATCTTTACTGTTTATTTAGAGGATTACTGATATAAATATGGACTATAGCTAATAGGAAGGATACTATTAAAGGAATAGTTCACCCAGAAATGAAAATTTGCTGAATTTTTACCCACTCTCAGGCCATCCAAGATGTAGATGAGTTTGTTTCTTCATTAAAAGAGATTTGGAGAAATTTAGCATTACATCACCTGCTCACCAATGGATCCTCTGCAGTTAATGGGTGCTATCAAAATGAGAATCCAAACAGCTGATAAAAACATCACAATAATCCACCAGTAATCCACACAACTCTAGTCCAATGTTCCCTCTAATTTATTTTCTTGCTGAGCAAAACTTTTCACTATTGGGCGGACATTTTGGCCACCTGAGCAAAAACATTCTTTATACCAGACCTGTACAGCGCGCACACAAAAAAGTGTGTAACTTTTAACTTTAATGTGCTATTTGTACTTAATTTGACCCATGACTAAATTATGTACATTTTAGGTTACCTGAGAAAACTTTTTTTTTTTTACAGTATAAATACACTGCCATACAAAAGTTTGAGATCAATAATGTTTATTAAAGACGTTTCTTATGCTCATCATGGCTGTGTCTATTTGATTCAAATACTGTTGTAAAATACAAAATAATATTGTGAAATATTATTGCAATTTAAAATAAAAGTTTTCTATTTTAATATACTTTAAAATATAATTTATTCCTATGAAGCAAAGCAATTTTCAGCATCATTACTCCAGTCTTCAGTGTCACATGATCCTTCAGAAATCATTCTAATATGCTGATTTATTATCAGTGTTGGAAACAGTTGTGCTGCTTAATATTGTTTTGTGACCTGTGATATTTTTTCAGGATTCTTTGATAAATAAAAAGTTAAAAAGAACAGTGTTTATTCAAAATAGAAAGTTTGTGTTACAATATACACTACTATTCAAAAGTTTGTGGTCAGTAATTTTTTTCTTTTTTTTTAAAGAAATTAATACTTTTATTCAGCAAGAATGTGTTAAATG
>NW_015556133.1:118520-118718 GCF_001515605.1 Sinocyclocheilus anshuiensis | reverse complement strand
AAAAAAACGTGAACGTGAATTCTTCTATAGCTATCTAAACATCCCAATAAAGTAGGGATGGCTGACACAAAACTGATGTTTCGACACGGTGTCAAGATCCCGACGTGCAGATGTTTCGAAACACTGCTCCGAAGTGTGATTCGAAACACCCATGTCACGTGACTAAGGCGAATCAAAGCATCGGGGCGTTCCCCAAGT
>NW_015556133.1:112285-118412 GCF_001515605.1 Sinocyclocheilus anshuiensis | reverse complement strand
CAATGTTCCCTCTAATTTTTTTTCTTGCTGAGCAAAACTTTTCTCTATTGGGCGGACATTTCGGCCACCTGAGCAAAAACATTCTTTATACCAGACCTGTACAGCGCGCACACAAAAAAGTGTGTAACTTTTAACTTTAATGTGCTATTTGTACTTAATTTGACCCATGACTAAATTATGTACATTTTAGGTTACCTGAGAAAACTTTTTTTTTTTTACAGTATAAATACACTGCCATACAAAAGTTTGAGATCAATAATGTTTATTAAAGACGTTTCTTATGCTCATCATGGCTGTGTCTATTTGATTCAAATACTGTTGTAAAATACAAAATAATATTGTGAAATATTATTGCAATTTAAAATAAAAGTTTTCTATTTTAATATACTTTAAAATATAATTTATTCCTATGAAGCAAAGCAATTTTCAGCATCATTACTCCAGTCTTCAGTGTCACATGATCCTTCAGAAATCATTCTAATATGCTGATTTATTATCAGTGTTGGAAACAGTTGTGCTGCTTAATATTGTTTTGTTATCTGTCTTAACCTAACTCCCGCAAAGTATAAAAGTGGAGTTAATGCAGCAGAACAATTAATATATTTGAATAAAAATCTTTATATGTAAAAAAAAAAGCCAAACGTTGTGGCTTGATGTCTTTTAGTAATGTTAATTTTTTTCATGACCAAAATAACTCACAAAGAGTTCATTAAGTTGTCAGAGAGGTGTTACAACACATTACAAGAACAGAACAATAAAAACACACCTTTTAAATATTTATTATAATTGTATAACACGCTAGTCAAGCACACTAACCACTCCCCCAACCCCCAACAATGCTGTTTCAGAGCAATACTTGAAAATGACCACTTTACAATATACACTACTATTCAAAAGTTTGTGGTCAGTAATTTTTTTCTTTTTTTTTAAAGAAATTAATACTTTTATTCAGCAAGAATGTGTTAAATGTATAAAAAGTTATAGTAAATACTTATATTTTTAGAAAAGATTTCTATTTTGATTTCGACTGTTTCAGTGTTTCACGAAGCCTCGCTCTGCCCACCACTACTATAAAGTACAGTTTGTACAATACACCTGTGTGTGACTGTAAATGTCTCTGAGTTTTGTTACTGTTCTGTACCCATCATCCGCTATTTCCAACATTTAATCAAGACACTCTTCTTTAATACATGATGACGTTTTATTTCACGTCATTGCGTTTGCGTTGGCTCTCGATTTGAACTGTTTCGTCCGCAACCATTAAAATATTCAGTTTCTACAGCAACTCATTTGGCGCACATCATTCTTTCTATGAAACCTGTAAACCGCATACACCGGTTCTAACTCTATAGCGATATCAACTCTATAGCGGTTTACCTGAGCATTGCAATTCATTCACTTTCGCAAATGGCTTTCCCAACTCATTTATGCGTGTGCGCGGCACATTATTTCTTCTATGCGGCCGCGGTGGAAGAAGTGCGCAGCTGCACGCGCGCAGCTTAGAGGGAACATTGCTCTAGTCCATCATTTAATGTCTTTTGAAGTAAAAAACTGCATGTTTGTAAGAAACAAATCAAGCATTATGGTGTTTTAACTTTAATCTGTTGCTTTTGGGCAAAATAAAACAAACAAAATCAGCTGTTTGGACTCTCATTCTGATGGCACCCATTCACTGCAGAGGATCCACTGGTAAGCATGTGATGTAATGCTAAATTTCTCATGTGATAAATATCTGTTGTGATAAAGAAACAAACATATCTACATGTTAAATGGCCTTGAGGATGAGTAAATGTAAATTTTTGAATGAACCGTTTCTTAATTTAGATTTTAGAAGTTGTTTCTAGTAGTTTGGTTTTCATCTCTATTTAGGGATGCAAAGTTTTGTTAGAACAGATAAAAAAGACAAAAAAATAGCTCTTTTCCAAAACATAGTGAGCTGCATATGGAGGAACTAGTTAAGCAAAGTGGTGCCTCAAGGCTGTACCTCATTTTGGCCAAATTTGAAGACACCATTGAAGGTTTTGGAACAGATTCATCATGTTAATTGAGATAGTTGGTAACGTTTCCAATGTTTTTAATATTATGGTTCAGTAAAATTTGTGTATTAGGGTGACGGAATTTAGACGGTGTTTAAAGCTCAGAAGTTAGCTAAATATACCAAATCCTCAGTTTGTCATAGGAACATATTTGGAATATTTCTGTTTTTGTTGTTGTAAAGGTCTATAGTAATTATAATGAGCTTTATATATATATATATATATATATATACAAAAACAAGAACAACAGATGTCTATGTTATGTCCTCATTTAGATAGCTAAGTAAATGTGTGCGTGTAGATATAATTTTATAATAATTAATAATTTAATAATAATTTATGCATTTAGCATACACTTTTATCCAAAGCGACTTACAGTGCATTCAGGCTATACATTTTTTACCAGTATGTGTGTTCCCTGGGAATTGAACCCACAACCTTTTGCACTGCTAACGCAATGGTCTACCACTGATCCACAGGAACAGTATTGTGTGAGATATGTGTGAGACAACCTACACCTGCTAGTAATCGATACCCCTCTCAAGCGGAACCTGGCTGCCATGGTAACCCCTCTTAAGCTGTTTGTTTGGGATGGTGTGTTAGCATGGTGCCTGGCCTGGTTTTCCCTAGTCTTGGCTAAATCTAACCAAAGCGGACACTTTGGTGCATAATTGTGCATCAACGGAAATCTTTGGAACGGAAAAAGTTGCTCGCGCAGCTCCTAACGCTAATTTTCTTTCCTGTTATAATCCACATGCGGGATTAAACCGTGCGCCACAGTACTGACTCACACTTTCATAATATCAACCTTCGTAATGAAGACTTACATGTAGGCATTTCTCACAATGTGTGGACACGCTTAAAGGTCCCAACACACACACACACACACACACACACACAAACTTCACTGAGCACATGCTCAACAGCAAGTTGTACAGTCACTAAAAAAAGCAGAGAATTAGGCTTGTTTTGTGTACCTGCACAGGTTTTAATCTTTGATTTTAAAAGCAGCATGTCATGGGACCTTTAAGGGCTGAGAAAAGCTTTGAGAATTATGCTGCATTCTGTTAAATGTCAAACGTCCTACTTGTGAAAGTGCCACTTGATGTTGGACTTGGATACGGGTATCCTTTCTACATAATAAAACACCTGATTATGATGCTGGAGGAATCTCTGGGTGGATGGCAGATTCTGACCCACTTTTTACCCGAGCCTGGCTAACCTGCCGTGTGTGTGTATGTGCTGAGCACCATTTGAATTGTGTGCGTTGTGAAATATGCATGAGATATGCCTGGGCAAAGGGCCATGAGGAAGCAGGTCAGCCCTCATATAATATAATATAATATAATATAATATAATATACACTCTACAAAAGATTTTTCAAAGCTGTAAAAAAAAATACTGGAGTACATTTTACAAGAAATTAAAAAAAATAGTTCACGTATTTCAATGTTATTCACCATTTCTTTGTATTTGTTTGTTACATTTACTAGCAGTTTCTGAGTGAAAATAGTTTTAAATTTATTGAAAAAAAAAACATTACTATTATTATTATTATATTAAATTCATGCAGGTTTGGAACAACTTTTGGAACAAGCAAGCGATGACAAATTAAATTTTTTTGGTGAACTATACCTTTAAATGAAAAATGTAGCCAATTTCAAAAATAAGAATTTGTTTTCATGGTTGAATTATAATATTGTGGTTTTCCTGTAGCCTTTAAAATGATTGATTTTAGTTTGTGGTGTTGTATTTTTTTTGCTGATCTGACCACTAAACATTTTAATCACACTTTCTCTCCTTAAGTTAATGCCTGGCATCACTGTAATTGTGTGTTTCTGAGACAGGATCCTGTCCTTGTTGTGCACACTCTGACCTGTGCTTTTGGTTAAACGCTGCACATCTATTCTTTCCTGCTCTTCTCTTTCCTAGAACACACGCACACCGAAAGTAACCGGTGTCTGTGTCGTGCCCGTGTTTGGTGTGAGTAACCCCCCTCAGTGCTTTGGAAGCCTGAGATAGTCACCTGATCTGGCCTTGCTGTGAAAGGATAGAGTTTGTGACCTCAAGCCAGTTGAGATGCCCTGCCAACAAGAGCCAGGCAAAACAATGATGAAGAATGATTGTCTGTTTCAAAGCAAGCAATATTTCATCCGAGGGCAATTGCTGTGTCCCTAAGTGCTCAATTCAGAACTTAAATGTTTTATATCGTAAGTCACTGTAAGATCAAGTTGTCTTCTGCTGATGTTTCACAAGACATTTGGTACATTTTCGTCCAAATATGTCACTGGAAGCTGATGGCAAGGAAAAAAATCGAATGCTGTTCCTTTAATAGTGTTATGATATAATCAGTAGTTTCCGTGAATCAGTTGAGAAATCCCATTGGCCCAAAAGACAGTTTTACCTCAGGCAAAGTCAATAGCAGAGGGCAGAACATAATTTATCTGGTGCACACATCTGTTGTGTTTAGAAAACATAGGGGCCAGACACCAGGAGATCTACTTTAGAATACTGATGAACAGTCTGTAAGCCTCAGTTATTAAAAGACTACTTTTCATTTATCTTAACAGAAAGACTGGTTTCTGTTTTAATATATTTTAAATTAAAATGTAATTTAATTGATTCCTGTGATGGCAGAGCTTATTTGGTGTTTAAAGGCCCGGGTATACTTTACATTCTGTGTTCCGTTCCGTCTTGCGCACAGCCGTGTCCGCACAGCTTTCAAAGTATACTCAACCGCAGATGAGCATGGACAGACGAGCTCGACACATGCGCAGTACCACTTACTGTCTCAACATTCACCTCGCGCATGCGCTGTTGTACGTGCACCGTATACGGAAGGCCAAAGTATACTTTGGCCTTTAGTAACTCACGCACACACACACACACACACACACATACATACATACATACATACACACACACACACACACATATATATATATATATATATATATATATATATATATATATTTATACACACAGTATATATATATATACAGTATATATATATAAATAAAGACCAGGGCTCGCAAAATTTCAAAATCCCAGGTAGCCCTTCGGGCAGGCATTCTTCAGATATTGTATTTTTTCTTCAAGTCAAGAGAGTAGGGGTGCAACGGATCACAAATCTCACAGTTCGGATTATATTACATTATCAAATCACATTTTGAGTCACAGATCGGATCATTTTTCAGATGAGCAAAGAAAAGGTGTCCTTTTGTTATTTCTCAGACCAAAAGGCTGCACATTACTTTGTGAAATTGAAAATGTCACACAATATACTAACTTGAAATTTTAAAACAAATCCCAAATCAAATAAATAAATAATACAAATAAAAGAAATTTCTCCAACAAAGATGCTGCATATATGTTATTTAGATTGTAAAATTGTGAAATTTGAAATAAAAACAAAATTCTGACTTTAGCTTTGTGATACTGCATAAAAAATCTGAACGAAACAAAAACAGCAGACGGGCTGAATGAGACGCAAATGTCTGCCCCTTTAAGACCGAATGCACGGATCCAATATAATGATGCACTATAGGCCTAGTTTTCATGTCTGTGTGTCAAGTATTCGCTGAGTTTTCGTTCATTTTTGTGGCACATTTCAGAAAGAAGTTCACGGAGACCGAGACGGCAGAAAGTGCACCCTATTTGTTTTCCTTATTTTACAGAAGCACAGTGTTTTGTTGATAATGTGAATGAATACAATTTAAAGTAGACCTTTTACAGATTCAATTGATGTATTACTCTTATTTGTATGATGATAAATGACAAACATGTTAGCTTTTTATTTCGCTGTTATCAGGAAAAATGCAAGTGATTGTGCAAGTTGCTGTTTTCATACTTATGCAATCTTTCAGTCAATATTAATTACTGAAAAAACTATGAGTTTCATTCTGTAGTGTATTTTTTTAGGTTTGATTACTTGAAAAGTAAAGTAAACTTGAAAGTAACTTGAAAGTAAAGAAATTGGTAATCTGATTACTTTTTTAATGCAGTAATCAGTAATGTAATCAAATTGCAATTTTATAGTAGTAATTAGTCATTTGTAGTGGATTTTTTTTTTACCCAACACTATATATATA
>NW_015556133.1:105599-111946 GCF_001515605.1 Sinocyclocheilus anshuiensis | reverse complement strand
TCACCTGCGGGCTTTCACATTGAGCAGCATTAACTACACAGAGCCGTTGTTCACTGACGAGTTGCGCAAAACAACGTTCATATTCGCGCAGGTGATGGAGATTTACCGCTGATTACAGAACCGTCTTTACTGACAAGATGCGCATTAAATAGCGATTTGCGATTTATCGTGCAGCCCTAATATATATATATATATATATATAAGATAACATATAAGATTTAATTTTTAATTTTATGAAAAATAAGAGGGCATGGTGGTGTCAGCCAATAAGGGAAAATTGTTTCAGACATAAAACAACTTATGATAGATTACAAACACACATTGTTTTTTTTGTTTTTTTACTGAATCATTTACAATAATATCAGGAGTGTTTATTGAGAAAGTAGTAGGGCTCCCTTTAGGGATCATGGTGACTTTATTGAAACATAATTGGCTAGTTAAAAAGCTAGCATTAGCATTAGCGCAAACGTTTTTATTTTTAGCTACAAATTAAGCCACTGTTTCCAGTGTTAGAAATCCAAATGACACAAGCACCGCCATTCCTTTGTGGAGGCGGTTAATGTTTTAAGGTCTTTAGATCCACCATCCGCCATCACACCATCACAAAGGCATAGGGAGAAAAAGTGCATTCTTTTTTTTAATAAACACCGTGGGTCTTCGTCTCTCAGAAAGCTCGATTTAGGAAATGAAAGACTTCAAAGGCGGTGTTGTGCCCTTTCATGTCCCAGATTAAACAGGGTACGCTCAGCCTGCACGAGTGGCTTCCCTTCACACGCGGGGAAATCCGTGGTGATATGATATGTGTGCGAACGCTTATAGGTGTTCCTCCGCATGACTGTTCGGTTTCATGTGCAGATCCGCGCACAAGACACTTGTAACATGTTTGGCTTAGAATAGAAATGAGAAAGTGACACATCAGATTGACATTGTTTGCTGTGTTAATACTCTTTTCTTGTAGTACGCTGGTTTCTGCGTGGATTGATTTTGTGTGTAACAAATAATGTCTACATACTAGACACATCAGATCTGACACAAACATACACACATTTACATGGACACATCTTTGGTCTGACGTTTCAGGAATAGCTGGCAGCTTCATGCTGAAGGTGTGGACTTCCTGTCAAGAGGTCACTGCTTTGATTACCATTTCCCCTGTCACTTTCCCCTCGTCTAAACGCAATGAGAGTGATGGGTAACATAGCTGAGAATGAGACCACCAGACATTCATGCTTCTGGGCTAATCGCAAGCTGTTGTTTGGATGTCATCATGTGCTCATGTGTCAAGTTTGCTGCCAGGGTTTTGCAAGTCTTGCTCGTAAGTGCCAGAAGCATTACGCTAGATGAGGACTTCCTCTGTTTACACCCACTGGCATCCGACTTGGCTTATGAATTTAACATAGCCGACCTTTGGTATGAGAGTGTTTGCTATTTTGGGTAAGTTGACTGTATTGAATAAAATATTCAGCAATTTTAGTTCAGCTCTACTGCAAGAGCAGCTGTTTACCTGAAATCTCTTCTGATGGCAGAATAGTTTTATTAGTTTACTGCCTCGATTAAAGGAAATAACTGATCTATTCAGACGCATTTTGTTTGTTTTATTTGGTGATTGGATTACAGCCCATTTTACTTCTATAATGTGACATTTCCAGGTGAAACAGAATGTTCAGTGAGAAAAAATGTAGGATGGGACTCGAGTGTCTTTATCAGGAGTTGTGAAAAGTGGACGTTTAGTACTAGATTGAATCTAGTACGAATGCTGGTTTGGACTTGAATGAATTCTAGTACTTGAATGCTGGTTTGCAGTCATTTGTGAAGGACTTCTTTGCCATGTTTGTGTGGAGACTGAAGGACAAGATCAACCTCTTTTTTTCAAATCTATCATTATCTGCTGTTATTTTAGTAGTCTTTGTTACTTTAACATTAACTGACTGTAGATTATTGAGTTAAGATTGGGATGAAACAGAAGTGGTGATTGTGATGTATATCTGTGTGAAATGGATTCTCAAATGAGAAAAAATGTAGGATGAGACTTGCTGGGAATCTCAAGTGATTGACTGGTTGCTGGAGAGGATGGATTATTGCCCAGCCCTCGCACCGTCACACACGTCATAATAAAAGAATAAAATAATGTTGTTTCCATGTTGTTGATTAAAGATTACAATGGCACATGATTTTTTTTAGAGCAAATAATGATGTGTATAATCATTTACTATATAATAAACACTGCAATATTCCATTTTAAAAACAGAACTGTCAATTTTGACTTCATGGTGACTTTACCTATTGGCAAGATTTTAGAAAGGTGACATTAACTACAGCAACAGTCATTTTGGTGATGGAAGTTGTTGCATTTGGATGAAAGACAAACTTTTTGTTGTTATAATACACATTTATGTATCAATTACGATAAAACCACTAGAAATGTGTACTGAGAAGGTAATGGGGGTCCATTTTTATTTTATGTTGACTTTACGCAAAGAGAGCTGAAAAGGAATAACTTTTAACAGGAAAATATTCAATTTAATTAAATATTCAATATTCCAATTGAGAGGCTAAAAACTTGTTTTCAGATATGGCAAGAGTTAAAAATCATCCTCGGTAAGGCTTATTATAGTAAGATTTTCTGGTATAGTGCATGGCGTTTAATTCTGCCTGCAGGTTTGTTTTCTAAAGAAAGAATCCTTTTAAGTTTGATTTCTGGCACATTAGCGATAGCTGACATTCTGGTGTTGCACTTACAGTAGTTTGTTACACACTAGTGTCAGTGAATAATGACAGCTTGTGGAACATTTTGAAGCTTAAAATAATGAATACTCCAGAGGTGTTATTTTCACATTCATCCAACATTTGGTGAGTTTAAGGTGTCATTCCTTATGTCTGCAAATGACAGAGGGGCAGAGACATGACAAATAATCCACCCATGTATTAAAGCCACTTTTTCTCTAGACATTTTGGTTAAAAGAGGAAAGCGCAGGAAAATTTAACAGGAAGAGGCAGGAGCTTTAAAGTTTGGTCCGATATATGTAAATGGTTATGACACATGATTACAGTGGAGCTTACATTACACAATTCTGCTATTGTTGTTCTGTGGAAATCCCAGACAAGGACACATCAGTTTCATAACCTGAAATAAATGTATATATCAAGCCGAAAGTGTCCCAAATGGACATTAGCATCAGAAAGAGGGGTGTTAAGAAATATCAAAGAATGATTGAAGTTCTTGGGACACTTCAGCTAAAAGAATGACTTAATGTAAATGTGATGTAAATATTGAATAACAGTGCTATAGCGTGTATCTACATAGGTGCTGAGCTGTTAGCACCACAAGCTCTGATGTCCCACTGGATGATTCAAGGCTTGGTTAGCTATGCCAAAGTGTTTCTTCCTCTTTTTTTTTTTTTTTAGCAGCCAGCTAATATGAACAGTTTTGTCAACTCTACTGCGCCTGTGGCAAAAGCGCTTAAGTGTATCTTTTGCAATTGAAGTGACCTGCTTTCCGGCTTCGACTTTTCCCATTACTGGGAGTGACATTTCATTTAGGGCCCATCATTCATCTTTCTTGCGCCTGGGCCTGGGCCTGGGCCATGAGCGTCTGTGCCCTCTCTCTCTTGCAGCTGAATCTATTTTTACTTTTCTATTTTTATTTTTTTTTTTAAGGAAGAGACTAGCTTCTCTTTGTGCAGTTCTGTAAAACATAAAAAATAAAAAAAACTTAGCGAAACATTTCAGCTAGTTTATTAAAAACATACATATTTTGTCTGCGATCATATGTCAGTTAGAAAATGTTATAAAATATTGGGAAAAATTTAAATGGCATACTGTGTACTCATAGAAAATTACGGAAGCAGTTTTGTAAAATAAAAAAAAATGTACTCATGCATTTTGTCTTTAGTCATCACTATGTCAGTTTATAAATGTTATAAAATAATTGAAGAATAAATTAATAAGATGACATACACAATATTCATAAAAAATAAAGAAACTTGCTCTTCTGTTTTGTAGAGAAAACCTACATAATTTTGTCTGCAGAGGACAAGAATGATTTTTTTGGTTCCAGTGCAATAGAACTTGAGGGCAATCTTGATCAGATGTAAACTAAAAAGGGCAATTTGATGATGCAGGAAGAGTCACTGTGATTTGCTTGTGAAAGAACCAGAAAGAGATGGTAGATGTGCCCCTTGGGAAGTAAATCAGCGGAAAATGAACATCACCGGCTGCCTCCCACGCACACTCAGCTCCCGTGTTATTGTACTGATTTTTATGCATTTAATTTGTTTAGCTATTTTTACTAATTGATCAGAGAAAGAGTGGTCAAAATAACATTAGCTCCTGGGCTTTGAATTGTATGCAAAGAGATTTATAGTTTTCTGACAGGTATGTCTTTTTTGCCTAAATGCGCTTATTTTTAGTAAATAGTCTTGGCGTATTTTTAAGCTTAATCTATGTATAAAATCTTTAATACAGATAAGTTGAATCCTCATTAAATTTGAAATGTTGCCATGGCTTAAAATTTGCATAAATTTTGTGTCAACAGAATTGAATTTAATGCAAAATGTCCCCTTTTATTAACCTTGTTTTAAATTTTCAGGATTATGTACTTGTTTTCTATAAGAAATGCAGATAGATTGTAGTCCTTTTTGAAGAAAAATAAGAACACACACACAACACATTAATCCTGTTATAATCTTTGATTATTTTTGAGCATTATTTACTTTGAGCCAAAAAACATACAATAAATGGGTTTTATGGTAAGCTAATTTGAACATTTTATAAGGTTGTGACTGGGACTCCCACACTTCTACTGAGCATATGCTCAGTTAGCCTTTATGAAAGTGACCTCATTATTACAGGAAAATTATTTTATTTCCAAAAGCACAATGATCAAGATAGCAGAATGGCCTATATGGATTTTGAAACCAGTGAGGGCGATGTATCTGATTGCATGTTATGCAAGGTGAGAATATGAGTGACACTTTTATTTTAATCAGCACCAATTATTCCTTGTAATAATTTCCATCATAGTTTAATTATGGAAACGTTTCTTTCTGTTATCGGATAGTGAGCTTTTCATACGTGGGATCCCTGACTGGCTGGTGCTTGGATTATATTGGAAGAGATAAACATGCAGTGCATAATGGGTTGTAGCTCCAGTCCAGCATGACAAAATTACCTGTTGTTCTGTCAGAGGACAGCACAAGTGGGTAAGCATATTTGCCCTCCCTTAGAGTGTTCTCTCTACTGAAAGCCCTATCTGACTGAGTCAGAGACTGCAGGGTGCAGTGCATTCTGGGACAATGGCCACCCCTTTAGGGAACTAGTAAAGGCCATTAATAATTTGATGTCTTTTACATACCCAAACAAAAAAAATGCAGTGTAACCTTCCTAACATTTTATCTTACTTTTGAGGATCTACACTAAGAATCATTATAGTTACTGCATTCATTTTAGTAGTATTATTTTCAGTTGAATTATGGTTAAATACTGTTATGGAGTTTTCTTGATCACTGTGATAAACTCCTACAATAATTAAAATAAGCACTAAAAACAACATGAAACCGCCGTAAGAAACCATTTACTGTCATAATGTGATGTATTTCTTAGTAAAACAGAATGTTCAGCAGGAAATCATTTTATTTATCTGTCAGGATTTGATTGGCTCATGAAAAATAGGCATTTTAGGCCGTGATGTTATTGGCAAGTTCCTCATGGTTGGTTACATCATCAGAAAGAAAAGTTTCAGAGCTAGAGAACATTATTATATTACATAAATTTTACATAGAAAACATTTTTAAAGTCCCTTAAACTTAAGAATTTTGCACAATATGTTTCTGTTCACAAGATTCACACTGTTCTGTTCTATTCTATTCTAGGTATTGATGCAAGAAAGAGTAATAAATTATATCTCAATATTTCAGGTAGGGATGTCAATTTTCGATCATTTCCATGATCGATCGTCGTTTAAATTAACAATCAAGTAATCGATTAATCGTTAACCTTAATGCTGCAAAATGCATCTATTGCAGCGGCACGCAGTCACCGGCGTGACAGGATGTGCAAAAGCCACAAAAAAAACCCCCGCTTTCTCACCCGAATTAAAGGGGGTTTAATCTGAATAAATTGCTAGTAGCAGGATTGTAAAATGAATAGATGTGATAATGATCATTTGATAAAATGAAGAGAGCGCGCCGTACGTTTGAGATCATTTTACTTTGTTGACTGTTTCCTATCCCGTCACAGATACCGCTGAACGTGCCTCTTTAAATGATTTCGTGGTGCTTGTTGTTGTATTTTAAAACACAATTTCAGTGTTTTCAACTGACATTATGGCATTTAAAATAAAATGATCC
>NW_015556133.1:101584-105530 GCF_001515605.1 Sinocyclocheilus anshuiensis | reverse complement strand
TTCCGGGGGCCCTATTTGTTTTTAAAAATCCGGCATTTACAGTGCATTAGATCGTGACGATCGAACACCTCTGGAGTATTCACGAGGACGGAGCGAGCACAGGTTTGGCTAGAGGTATTTGGAGGTTATTGCTCACGTCTCATTCTGATTTTATACTGAATTTTATGCATTTAATTTGTTTAGCTATTTTTACTAATTGATCAGAGAAAGAGTGGTCAAAATAACATTAGCTCCTGGGCTTTGAATTGTATGCAAAGAGATTTATAGTTTTCTGACAGGTATGTCTTTTTTGCCTAAATGCGCTTATTTTTAGTAAATAGTCTTGGCGTATTTTTAAGCTTAATCTATGTATAAAATCTTTAATACAGATAAGTTGAATCCTCATTAAATTTGAAATGTTGCCATGGCTTAAAATTTGCATAAATTTTGTGTCAACAGAATTGAATTTAATGCAAAATGTCCCCTTTTATTAACCTTGTTTTAAATTTTCAGGATTATGTACTTGTTTTCTATAAGAAATGCAGATAGATTGTAGTCCTTTTTGAAGAAAAATAAGAACACACACACAACACATTAATCCTGTTATAATCTTTGATTATTTTTCAGCATTATTTACTTTGAGCCAAAAAACATACAATAAATGGGTTTTATGGTAAGCTAATTTGAACATTTTATAAGGTTGTGACTGGGACTCCCACACTTCTACTGAGCATATGCTCAGTTAGCCTTTATGAAAGTGACCTCATTATTACAGGAAAATTATTTTATTTCCAAAAGCACAATGATCAAGATAGCAGAATGGCCTATATGGATTTTGAAACCAGTGAGGGCGATGTATCTGATTGCATGTTATGCAAGGTGAGAATATGAGTGACACTTTTATTTTAATCAGCACCAATTATTCCTTGTAATAATTTCCATCATAGTTTAATTATGGAAACGTTTCTTTCTGTTATCGGATAGTGAGCTTTTCATACGTGGGATCCCTGACTGGCTGGTGCTTGGATTATATTGGAAGAGATAAACATGCAGTGCATAATGGGTTGTAGCTACAGTCCAGCATGATTAAAACACAATTTCAGTGTTTTCAACTTGACATTATGGCATTTAAAATAAAATGATCCCAAATGTAACTTTGCGTTCCGGTAGGCCTATTTGTTTTTAAAAATCCAGCATTTACAGTGCATTAGATCGTGACGATCGAACACCTCTGGAGTATTCACGAGGACGGAGCGAGCACAGGTTTGGCTAGATGTATTTGGAGGTTATTGCTCACGTCTCATTCGGTACAAATCCAAATGCTTTACACGCATTCGCATATAGGCCTACTGTAGACGGAAAAGATCATCCTCTTCACATGAGCAAAAACGTCCTTGGCATAACAACAGAGTGGACCAGTATACTACGGTCTATTTAAACTGATCAGTGTAACCTTTTATATGTTTGGTTGACTGTATTTTATTTTGATAATGAACAGACTGCGATGTAAGTTTGAATTGCTAGAATATGTGGTGTGTGTGCGCGTGAGGCGCCAGCGCGATCGAACAGCTGAAACATTAAAAAAAATAAATTTTTGAAGTAAGATATAATCCACAAAAGTGTTTACTTTTATTTTTGCCCACTCACAATAAAAACAGAAGATTTGTGCTTTTGTAAAATAAAGCAAACAAACAGAATGCATGTTGTCATCCTTCTTTGATATGTTTGGTTGACTGTATTTTATTTTGATAATGAACAGACTGCGATGTAAGTTTGAATTGCTAGAATATATGGGGTGTGTGCGCGTGAGGCGCCAGCGCGATCGAACAGCTGAAACATTAAAAAAAATAAATTTTTGAAGTAAGATATAATCCACAAAAGTGTTTACTTTTATTTTTGCCCACTCACAATAAAAACAGAAGATTTGTGCTTTTGTAAAATAAAGCAAACAAACAGAATGCATGTTGTCATCCTTTCCTTTCCGTGAACTTGTTTATGGAGCGCCGCGCCACACTTCTGTTTTAAATCTGTTAGCTTAATTATTTAAGTCAGATATATTTCGCATATTTTTTTTAATGAAAACAAATTGTTATTTTTATTTTAGGCCTATTACTTACATAGGCTATACATTTTCCTTAAAGCATCCCATTTTGTCCCAGGGCTTGAAAACCTGTGCCCTATAGTTAGGTCCATGCAGAAACTTGTGAACGATGTGAAGCTCTTGTGAAGCTCTTAGTTGTGGCATCACCGTTTAGTGACATCACTGAATGCTCCGGGAAAACGTATTGTCAGTGTCGATCACAGCGCCTTTTAATTGCTGTTTTGAATCCAGCAATTATTTATTTAGAAATTGTAAGCTCTGATTATAACAAGTGTGGTATAAAAGCTTTGTTTATTACAGGAATAATTGGTTACTTGGAAAATGTTACATCGCGACCATCCTTCTGGATGCCGTTCGAGCCCATATAGGCCGATCCTACATTTACGTGGCTTTGTTCTGGTTTGCCGGTTGGTCACGAATTTCCACAAATTCAATAATATTTAGGCATTGTCTCTTTTCCTAAATCCTCACTGTCTAACCCTCTAATTTCGCAGGTTTATTTTATTGGCATTCACTTTTTGAATGATGCATTTATATAGCGCTTTATTGTGTATTGTTGTACACCCAAAGTGCTTTTACAATCATGTGGGGCGGGGGGTCTCTCCTCAACCACCACCAGTGTGCAGCATCCACTTGGATGATGCAACGGCAGCCACAGTTCAACGGCGCCAGTGCGCTCACCACACACCAGCTACAGGTGGAGAGGAGAGAGTCATAGAGCCAATCAAGTGTTTTATTATCACTGTTTTCGCATATCTTACTGTGGTAAACATGCGAGAAGGGAAATTAAAGATTTCATGGCCTTGAATTAAGAATTTGTTCGATTTATTAATTTGTTTTCTTAATTTTAGTTAAATCATGGGTTATTTAAGGAAGAAATTAATGAAACATGGACAGTGGCCACAAATTAACAAGTTGTAGGAATGAATACCCTATCTGTCCTGTGTCCCGCAGCCCTGCAAAGCGCACGATTTGAAACAATTATCTGGGGAAATGACTTTCTTTCCATGTTGAAGAACTTTGTGTTGTTTCTATTTTAATGTACTTTTAAAGTTTAAATCACATTAAAAGTTTAATTTGTACATTATGAATGAATGATGATGCATTTATATACCATCACCGTCACTCACAGCCGCTCGCACGTGTTTTGCGCATGAGCCGCACGCAGCCCAAAATTAAACGACTTAATCGTCCATCGATAGCTTTAATCGATTGCCTCTCTTATCGACAATTAATCGATCATCGATTAATCGTTGACATCCCTAGTACATGCATACAATACCAAGGGATTAATCGACCATCGATAGCTTTAATCGATTGCATCTCTTATCGACAATTCATCGATTAATCGCTGACATCCTTAATTCCAGTAGGCAGTCTATTGCTTATGACTTTCAACATTTTACATATTGTTTTGACACAGCAGTGTACATTTCTGGCCAAACCGTGACCTAGTACTTGATAGCGAAGTTTACCCTGTGCTATTGTTGTGAAATTATCTTAGGGCTGGACAATAATTCAATATCAATATGTATCGCGATATAATTCTTTTCAATAACGGTGATATGATTTTTAAACACATTTCCGATATTTCGATATACATTACCAGTGTTTCCCATGCTTTTTTTTTTTTTAAGAATTCTCTTCTGCTCACCAAGTCTGCATTTATTTGATCCAAAGTAAAGCAAAAACAGTAAAATTTAGAAATATTTTCTATTTGAATATATTTTAAAATTATTGAATTATTTTATTTATTGAAAAATTGAATTATTCCTATGATCAAAGCTGTATTTTCAGTATCATTACTCCAGTCTTCAGTGTCACATGATCCTTCAGAAATCATTCTAATTTGCTGATTATCAATAT
>NW_015556133.1:100248-101488 GCF_001515605.1 Sinocyclocheilus anshuiensis | reverse complement strand
TTGTGGGCGTTCTTGGCAGTTTTTACAAGGCTTTTTTAAATAGTGTTCATATCGATATCGGAATTATATCGCATCGACCGAAATTAAGAAATATATTGTGATATAAATTTTGGCCGTATCGTCCAGCCGTAAATTATCTTGACACTCTTGAGCCGTCTGCCCTCATGTTCATGCAGGAGGGTTGAGGTGATACCGTTATCATTTTGAATGTGTGTTTTGCATCACTGACAGTGTTCTGAAGATTTATTTGGGGGGTACCAAAAGCTCCTGCCCTGCCTCTGGCTTTTGATTAGGTTTGACAAACAAAATGGCTCATCGAAGACCACCTCCATTTTCTTCAGACACACTGGTTAGAAGAACGTCTTTTTTCTGATTCTTCACTGTGGAAAAGCTTCCCTAAGGGGAAACATTTCTAACCATCTCTGCTTTAACAAAGAACATTAACATGCAGAAACACTGAAATAGAAGTGCTTTAAAGTTTGTTAAAATTTTGTAGAGCATGTAGGGCTGTGATGGTGGCAGATTTTTACCAACGCGGTGGTAATGGATCAACTCCCGTTGGTGGCGTGATATATATATATATATATATATATATATATATATGTGTATATATATGTATGTATGTATATATATGTATGTATAAATTACATTTTTATTAAATATATACATGCGTGTGCATTTATATATACATAATATATGTGTGTGTACTGTGTATATTTATTATGTAAACAAAAACTTATTTTGGATTCGATTAATCACCATTAATTGTTTGCTATATATATATTTACATTTTATACATTAAGTGTGTGTATAGATAGATGGATAGATATGTGATTTTTTTTTTTTCCTGTGCCCTTCAGCAGAAATATACAGAAATTGAAACTGAAGTTATCAGACACTAAATTCTAAATTAAATATAGATGAATCCTTAAAACTATAAGTTCTTTTTTTTCTTTGTCCTTTGATTAAAGGGGTAAGTGAAAGCGAAACTACTTTGTTTGGCCTTCCAAAAGTATTTACAACACTGTTCCAGAACAGTTCAACCCAAATATTCATTTGCTGCTGAACGTGACGCGGATCTGACACACATCAAACTTGAACGTCTCCCGTTCTCAGTCGTTCTGCGACTGAATAAATGCACTACTTGTCAAGAGAAAAAGTTACAGAAACAGCAGTTGTGAGTGGGGTGGCCAACCCTAGCCCCGCCCCTGCGTTAATTGCGTTAAATATTTTTAATGCG
>NW_015556133.1:85873-100114 GCF_001515605.1 Sinocyclocheilus anshuiensis | reverse complement strand
GAAATTTTGATTATGTTTTGTGTCATATTTATGCAGAAATATAGAAAATTCTAAAGGGTTCACAAACTTTCAAGCGTCACTGTGTGTGTGTATATATATATATATATATATATATATATCTTATCTATCACAAGAACGATAGATATATATAATTCTGAAAGACAAATAATAAATAAATGATGCTCGATCATCTATTAACAAACGTGCGTGTTTATTTTAGCACTTCTGTGATGTGAACACGCAGTCTGCAAAACACTAAAATAAATATCAAAGAAAAAATAAATTTAAATAAGAAAGTAGCCTAAATAAGAAAGTTACACCCGTCTACCAGACGTGAGCGGCGCGGTGCGACAAAATAATATAGAACTCATTATAATCAGTGATGCTGTCTACACTGGATGCGGCGCAACACGACATGACAAATCACCGACAGTAAACTGCCTCGTCCTATTTATGAGGTACTGACACAAAGTTCAAATGTCCTGTAGACAGACTCAACCTGTTGCGACACGGCGGTGCCACGTCTGGTGTAGCCTAGACACGGTTTACTGTTCCGCCGCCAAGCAAGCAGGCGCATTAACTCCTCGTCTGCATGCACTCTCTTTGAAATAGGAATCGTTGCCACATTTCTTGTTAACATCTTCCATTTATCGCTGTCTCGTTTGTATTTGGCCAATTTGGAGAAAGCCTCACCAAACCTGACCAGCCAGGCGTTTGCGATCCCGGGAACTTGAAGACACTTGTACAAACGCGGATGGGTGACATGAATGGAGATGGCTCCAGATCGGCAATGTAGTATTTGGTTTCCCAACAAGGTCCATCGCCCAACACAAAATAAATTTAATGAATGCAGAATAAACTGTATTTTCCTGTGCTCAAACCTGCCGATCCAAAGGAAACGCTGTGTATGGGGTTTGAGGTAATTTGTGAATTAACATAGACATATAGTCTAAATAAAACAATTTGCAACTGTTACTGTTATTTCATTTGTATACAAAACTTAGTATTATGCTTGTTATAAAGTGTGTGACGTCACGTGCACTACCGCCGGTGGCAATAGACAACCGCGGTGGCAACCGACCACAGCGGTGACGCGGTTTGTCATGGCGACCATCACAGCCCTAAGAGCAGGTTGTTTTTGTGCTGTTTTTAAATATAAATAAAAAATAGTAAATGCACATTATATGTTTTACAAGACATTTTTATATTTTTATTCATTTACAGGAATTTTAGAATTTGAAGCTTTTTGATTATTTTTTAATCATCTATCCATTCATCTACGAAAGCATACACATTCCATATAGCCCAATAGAGACCAAAAGCACTGACTTTGACTTAGAATGGGCTTTTTCTCTTGTGTCTATATGGTTTACAATCACCTATATGCTTTTATGGAGCTATTATTGTACATTTGATGTAAAGTAAATGGTCTATTTTGTTATTACAGTTTTTTTTTTCTCTTTCTGTCTATGCATTCTGTATGTAGTCAGATGGAGTGGATGTCGTACCAATCATTCCCGTTCCTGGCTGCTTTCAGTACAGATTAGTCTGTGACACTCTGCCTTTGTTGTATTTTACTTATACAACAGTGATGAGATTGTCAGATGTGGCCCATACTGGTGTCATCACTTTTGACTGTTCAGAGACATGTATTGGTTGTTTTGGGGTGAGAATTGTCGCTTAGATTGCCTTATTTTGGTAGGATTGGGAGACTGGGAGGAAGTCCTAATGCACAGTGTTCCCACTGAGACTGAAGCAGAACATAATGCACCCTTCACCATCAAATTATGTGTAGTTAATTACAGAAATTGAGCTTTACAGTTCAGTCTCTATTCATTGCATTTATTTTGTTGTTTATTTATTTGGTTTTACTTTTCTTGGCAGAATCTGTTTTTGTAAAATACTATGTATATGCAAAAACCTGAAGGATTTTTATTTAAATTAAATTTTAGTTCAGAGTTGACAAATAAATGCTACTTACAAATATATTTCAGAATACACAATAAACTGAGATGCATAAAACACAAAGGTTACATTTTATGTTTAAAATCACAGCTCACCCTGTCTAAAGAGGGTGCAGGGAGACACAGTGACAATTTGATTGGTTTGATTGCGATTGGTTGGCACATCGTGCTGCACTCCCTGTCGGCCCGTCTGATTGGTTGAGAGCTCTCCGTAGTGCTGAACTCAAGAACAATAGTGCTGTAGTAGAGTGTCTGGTGCCCCCAAGGACAGATTATCAGGCCCTCTTCACTCTTCCTCATAATTTGTCCTGAAAGGATGGGGCTTCCAGCGAAGGCACAGCCTGAGTCTCTTGCGATTTCATGGAGAGATGATTTTGATGATTTCAGTGAATTGGTTTGGGCTAATCCTCTTTTGTTTGACCCCCTACCACATGCCCACTGACACAAAACCGTGCTCTGAGTCAGTTCATTTTGATGATGCTTTGTCTGCATGAGTACAAAATTCATTATCTGTAAGTCTTTGTGAAAGAATAGTTTTAATGTTGTTAATACTGTATATAGTTCCCTAAAAAAATAGATATTTTTGGTTTTACATAACCATCTAATAAATTCTAACAGAAACCACTATTTTCATAATCTGTTAGTAACTCATATATACACACAAGGTGTTATCGATTTTTCGGATTCTGTTTGCTCTGCACATGAGTCCTGACAGCTGTACATTCTGCCTCAGGCTGTTTATATAAAGCAAGTCAATTCAAGCACATGTACTGAGAGAAAATTAACCTAATTATGCCCCTTAATCAGTACCCTGCTCCCATCCAAACGAGAGTAATTGTAGGCCGTGTTCAGCACTTTGAAATTGAGGGCGGAAGAGGCCCCTGTCATTTTTGGGGGTCCACGACGTCATATAAAGGTTCAGCCAATTACTGTAATCAGCCCCAGACACCACAGTGTGCTCCAGTCATGGACGAAATGAGAAAGGAAACAGACTGCATCTTTTTCTCTTTCTGTTTGATCTGTCCTCCGATCCTGAGATTACTGAATGTTGCATCCATTTAAAACTTTATAACTGTAAAATGATATGTTGTGTTATATTAAATAATTTGAAGTAAAATATTTGTTTCAAAAGGGTGTATATGGGTCAAAGACATTAAGATGTCCGCATCAAAAGAAATTTACAAAAGTGATTTTATGTCCATAGAAAGCACATTAAATGTAAGTAAAGTGTCTACTTTTAAGGTTTAAAATAAGTTTTTGGAGGATAAAATGTCAAAATCTGGTTGAAATAATGTTGCATTGTCATTCAGTGTAACACAATATTTATGTAAAAATTCAAACAACATGCTTATTCTGACGTGTACATATTAAAATATATTAAAGAATAAGGGAGCATATAAAATTTTATTGTGTTTTAAATGAGTAAAAAAGTCTTACTGACAAATGGGCAAAACCTAGGATAGTGGCAAATTTAAAAAATGTAAAATTACAACTAATTAGTATTTGCGGTGAAAGTAATTAGTCTTTTAATATGTAATAAATTGATTTTTGTTGTAAATATGCCTGACAAGATTGTTACACTGAATGACATTTTAGTGGGTCTCTTCTGCAAATCAGGGGAAAATGTATAATATTTATTTTTTGCTCAGAAAAACAAAAACAAAATTGCAATTAAATTAAACAGAAAACTTTAAAAATTTTTGGGGGGGAAAACAACAATTTAAAGCAGTATTACACTTATTGTTTTTATGCTTGAAACTTTTTTCGTCTTTGACCCATATATGTTTGTATATATAGAAAATATTCTGCATTATAGCACAGTACTATTATTTATTTGTTATATATATGTAGTTGTGATGTTTCACATTATAGTTGTAAGTTGTAAATATAGCTGTAAATGTATAGTGTGAAACATTCATTATTTTAGATATTTCATCAAGGATACTTCAGATTATTTAATAGAATGCAGTATACCAATGTATATGTGTGTGTGTATGTATATTTACATCAATATGTAAAATATTTACGATAATATCTCATTTGTTTTTAATTTTTAATGGTTTTTATTATTTTTATAATAATAACAACTGATAACTAATAATAACTATTATTATTATTATTGTTATTATTATTATTATTAGTAGTAGTTTTTTTGTATGCATGCGCTACATTAGATGTTGCTCTTAATGAGAATGGAAACATATCTGGTGGTGTTTTTGTATAGTTATGGTTCACAGCCTCTGTCTTTGCCCTTAATGCATTCAGTGTTATTTTCATTTCTTTTTTTCTGGCACTGTAGTACACAGAACACACACGTTAGAGCGTTAGAGATTAACATATTAAAGGTAGATTTCAAAAACACATTACACTAAACGTCTTGTGTTCTTTCTGCCGTTGACCGCGTGCTCTAGGAGATTGTCTTTGAAGCGAGGAACAGGAAGGAGGAGAAGAGAGAGTGATGCCTTGTGGGGCTAATGAGTGGAATCATAGCCGTTTGTGTAGCGAGTTTTGTTGATTAGCTAATATTTGATTTCTCCGCCGCATGTGCCTCGCAGGACTTTAGCTCACTGAGTTTGTTCAGGGAAAACAGCAATGACTTTTGAAAGCTCATATTACAGTACCTTGAAAATGAAAATTAACCTGAAGCTTTTTTGAAAGTAAAGCCGTTTTACAAAAAGCCTATTATCATTCCAAAGTTGCCCTTGAGAGTTACATTTTAGGTTTATGCTCCGCAAAAACAGCACCAGAGTTGATAAAAGCTCTGGATTGATTGACAAATACTGTCTCGCCACTGTCTCGTACAGAAAAACAGGACAATATATCTGACTCTTGAAGGACATCACTGAAATAATAAAAAAATTCTCCTTATGCATTTTACACATTTTATGTATTGTAGAAGCCATTTTCTTTGTTTTTTGTTTTCATTTAGATTATTCTTCACAAAGCTTGAAATCACCAAGTAACAAAATATAGATTTTCCAATTTTGTTTTGTTTTGCAAAGAAAACACCTTGTTGAATGCAGTGACTGTGTTAGCAATGTGAGATAAGGCTATGAGAAAGCTAAGCTGGGGATGGTCTGGAGAGAGAGAGAGAATAGGAGAGAGAAACACTCCTTTCCTTTTGTTTCACTCGGTTTCTGACAGTCACTTTGCCACTGAAGCTGTCCCTTTGTGTCTGTGACAGCTGAACAGACTCAGATAAACAAAAGGGCTGCATCTGCACTTCACTGCAACTTTGACTGCAGCTCCACTGGGAGATTCCAATCCTCCTCTGATTTTCTTTTCCGTTTTGAGGCTTCTGACGAATTGTGCAGCCTCGAGATTTACTTCATCTAAATATTAAAGAATTTGGAAATCGTGACCCTTTGATAATGGAGATTGAATGTGAAATCGCAAGACCATCGAGTGTAAAATAAACCCAATCATGTGATTGTCTTTGACCTGATAGTCTGATGTTCATTTGTTTTCATTTGTAATATAATGCTACCTATGATGGTATTTTTAGACCAGTGATAAAATGTTTAATTTTGTAAAATAGTTCACCTAAAATTTTAATTTATTTCATAGTTTACTCACCACCACCTTATACCTTGGCATATTTAAATTTGGCACATGATTGTTGCAAGTATACATTTTTGAAGAAGGTTATGAAGAAATTAATACTTTACGTGACTGTAAAGACTTGTTACAAAGAAAAAAAAAAGATTGTTACAAAAATATTTAAAAAAAAATCAGTTCTTTTGAACTTTCTTTTCATCAAAGAATCCAATATATCATGGTTTCCACAAAAGTATTAAGCAGCATAACTGTTTTCAACTGATAATAATAAGAAATGTTTCTTGAGCACAAAATCAGCATAATATATTTTTTGAAGGATCATGTGACACTGAAGACTGGAGTAATTGCTGCTGAAAATTCAGTTTTGTATCACAAGAATACATTGCATCTTAAAAAACCCTGTTTTTTTAATGCTTTTTTTTTGTCTTTGGATAGCCTCCTTAATAACTATATGCTTTTGTTCTATGGAAAAGAGCCGCCAGAACATTCTTGAGGTTTGGATTGACATGACAGTGAGTAAATAATGACATAATTTTTATTTTTGGGTGAAATATTAATTGAAATAGTAAGTATACATGTATAGATGTACAAATGTGCTCATCAACTAAATGAAAGTTAATGTACCCACTAAGTAAAAGTGTATAAAGGCAATAAAGAGACCGAGCGCAAAGTGAACTTTGCAAAACTGTCTGTAAATGTACATCAGTGTAAATGTGTTGACCCCAGTGCTAAGCAAGCAATGTTTTCTGCTATCTGATGAATAACTCATACAGTCTGTGACTGGAAAAGGTCAGCACGAAAGCCCTACACGCTCTCCACCGATACTCCGAGCAGATAAACAATCCTTTCATCTCGTCCCACTGTAGCTGTTACAGGCCAGTCCCCTGTCATCTCATCTGGAGCACTGAGCAAACATAGCTGCCGTTCCTGTCTCTATGCGCTCTTCATGCTCTAAAGTGAGTGTTATGTAAATCAGGCTTCAGAAGTAATTAAGTCGCAGATCACCTTTGACCAGACCTGCAGAATCCAGTCTGGTCTAGGTCTGACTGCTGCCTGCCACATAAAAATGGATGTTACAAATATAGATTGTTGTCATGCAGTTGGGAACTTTTATTTCATGACCTAAATTAGGGCTGCACGATTAATCGCATGCGATATTTAACGCGCATCTCGTCAGAAAGCCGGTTCTGTTATCAGCGGTAAATCTCCATCACCTGCGTGCTTTCACATTGAGCAGCATTAACTACACAGAGCCGTTGTTCACTGATGAGTTGCGCAAAAAATCGCGCGAATATGAACGTGGTTTAGCGCAGCTCGTTAGTGAACAACGGCTCTGTGTAGTTAATGCTGCTCAACGTGAAAGCACGCAGGTGATGGAGAGTTACCGCTGATTACAGAACCGGCTTTGCTGATAAGATGCGCCTTAAATATCGCATGCGATTAATCGTGCAGCCCTAACCTAAATGATGATAATTAATTACTCTCTCATAGGGCAAAAGAATGCTCTAGACTGTAAGCCATTTGGATGAAACTCATTTGAGTCTGTACACATTTGTGCAATTATGTCATGTATTTCCATATTTGTTCCTTCACCCTTTCAGGCTCAAAGTATATCCTAATGATGCAGCAGACAAAAGCTGAAATTAAATGAACAGCAGAGAAAACAAACAAGCCCCTACAGACATATACCTAGACCACTTTAGTCAGACCACTTATTCAGAGTAAATTCAATTGGACGAGAACATTGTGATTGTTTTTGGTAACACTTTAGTATAGGGACCAATTCTCACTATTAACTAGTTGCTTATTAGCATGCCTATTATTAGCATATTGGCTGTTTATTAGTACTTATAAAGCACATATTCTGCATGACCATATTCTACATTCCTAATCTTACCCAATATCTAAACTTATCTTAAACAACTACCTTTCTAACTATTAATAAGCAGCAAATTAGGAGTTTATTCAGGCAAAAGTCGGTTAATAGTTTGTTAATAGCCAGAATTGGACCTTAAAATAAAGTGTGATCATTTTTTGGTACTGCTGTGCTTTTTTTAAAATACTGATTTACCATGCAGCCATAATTTTGCCAGAAAATCTGGATTATGACAATTTAAAGTTGATCAAATAACTATACAGTACGACATACTTTAGAAGTTTGGGGTCTGTTTTAAAAGAAATCTCTAATTTATTTGATCAACAAATACAGTAACATGGTAAGAACAGTAATATTGTGAAATATTTTTGCAGTTTAAAAGAATAATTTCTGTTTTAATATATTTTAAAATGTAATTTATTCCTTTGGCAAAGCTGAATTTTCAGCATCATTACTCCAGTTTTCAGTGTCACATGATCCTTCTATGCTGATTTGGTGCTTAAGAAGCATTTCTTGTTATCAGTGATGAAAACAGTTGTGCTGCTTAATGTTTATGGATACTTTACTAGTTACTTGAAAAAAGTAATCTGATTACGTAACTCACGTTACTTGTAATGCATTACCCCCAACATTGGAAACCATGATACTTTTTTTCAGTCTTGCTTTTGTATGCAATTTAAATAAGGCATCTACTCCGAGACATCCCCACAAACTAACAAGCTCTTCTTTTGTTCACCCTTTTTTTGATCATATAAACTGAGGTATAAACAAACCTCTAAACAGCCTGTAGTGGTCTGGACTTTATGGAATAAAAAAACAAGGTTTCCATTCAGGTGCACTGAGCAGTAGAGGAAGGGGGACGGCCAGAAATGACACTGTCAATCTTGTCTTTGAAAAACTACATGTGCAAAAAGCAGGCAATCAAGTCGACGTGTGGAGCTTCACACATGAGTGGCTTCCTCTTACCCAGCCTGCCCATCTCCACACAGAGCCAATCTAGAACGGCCCACACGCCAACCCACACACACCGCTTGCTATACCTCACCCAGCTCTCTCGGTTTTTCCATCAGCTTTAACCTGGCCATAAGGGATCTGGTGTTAGTAGCAGTCCTTTGTTTGGTGGCCGTTGGCCCAGACTGAAGGAAAAGAATGATTTAAACTCAGGTCATGGAATAATATCATTCGGTTTATGCCTGCATTCTCCCATCATTCCTCTTCAGTGAGCAGCAGTCTCAAACTCTACCCCCACACAAGCCCTGCACCTTTTTGTCAATATAAGATCACATTTAGAAAACATTATGCATAGTACATATTCTATTTAGGTAAATTATATGTTCCATATTATATGTTCCACACACACAAACATATACAGTATATTGTATGTGTGTGTGTGTGCGCGTTTTTGTGACACATGAGGACACAAATTTGTATAATGACATGGGTATGACATAGGTATTACAAGGAGAAGGTAACTTATGAGGACATTATCCCATGTACCCATTTTTCAAAACGCTTATAAATCATACAGAGTGAGTTTTTTTGCGAAAGTAAAAATGCACAAAGTTTCCTGTAAGGGGTAGGTTTAGGTGTAGGGTTGGTGTAGGGCAATAGCACATACAGTTTGTACAGTATAAAAACCATTACACCTATGGAATGTCCCCACAATTCATAAAAACAAACCTGTGTGTGTATGTATGTATGTATGTATTAAAAGAGGACAATGGTTTATTTACAGGCTATATACAAGGGACACATAAATAAACCCAGGCAGTGATTAGGACCAGGACATTAAAAAAACAAACAAACCAAAAATTTAAAGTTATTATTAATTATGTAATTTGTAATTAATTATTAATGTTATTATTTTTTATTTTTTTGTACATTTAAATTTTTTGTAAAAAAGGGACATGCATATACGGGCTACATAAACATTAAATGGACATGTTAAAAAATAAAAACAACAATGACCATGAGCATTACACATGATGTCATTTTATTTATTTAATTTTTATTTTTTTTTAGGGACAAAAAAAAAGGACCAGAACATTAAGCATGATAAAATAACATTTGTGTATGTAGACCAGAACATTAAGCATGATAAAATGACATTTGTGTATGTAACTTTTATTTGTTACTTTATTTTTAATCTTTTTTTTTTTATTATTTATTGTTATTTTCACTATTCTTTTACAGTTTTTGGAGCCTTAATCACGACAAGAGATACGTCAGTGGGAATTTGGGATAGATTTAGACAATGCAGTCTGAGGAATTTCAGGCAGCCGGCTACTGCAGAGAGATCGAGAGTGAGTGAGCGGGCTGACTCGTTTCACATTTAGAAAACATTATGCATAGTACATATTCTATTTAGGTAAATTATATGTTCCATATTATATGTTCCACACACACAAACATATACAGTATATTGTATGTGTGTGTGTGTGCGCGTTTTTGTGACACATGAGGACACAAATTTGTATAATGACATGGGTATGACATAGGTATTACAAGGAGAAAGTGACTTATGAGGACATTACCCCATGTACCCATTTTTCAAAACGCTTATAAATCATACAGAGTAAGTTTTTTTGCGAAAGTAAAAATGCACAAAGTTTCCTGTAAGGGGTAGGTTTAGGTGTAGGGTTGGTGTAGGGCAATAGCACATACAGTTTGTACAGTATAAAAACCATTACACCTATGGAATGTCCCCACAATTCATAAAAACAAACCTGTGTGTGTATGTATGTATGTATGTATTAAAAGAGGACAATGGTTTATTTACAGGCTATATACAAGGGACACATAAATAAACCCAGGCAGTGATTAGGACCAGGACATTAAAAAAACAAACAAACAAAAAATGTAAAGTTATTATTAATTATGTAATTTGTAATTAATTATTAATGTTATTATTTTTTATTTTTTTGTACATTTAATTTTTTTGTAAAAAAGGGACATGCATATACGGGCTACATAAACATTAAATGGACATGTTAAAAAATAAAAACAACAATGACCATGAGCATTACACATGATGTCATTTTATTTATTTAATTTTTATTTTTTTTAGGGACAAAAAAAAAGGACCAGAACATTAAGCATGATAAAATGACATTTGTGTATGTAACTTTTATTTGTTACTTTATTTTTAATCTTTTTTTTTTTATTATTTATTGTTATTTTCACTATTCTTTTACAGTTTTTGGAGCCTTAATCACGACAAGAGATACATCAGTGGGAATTTGGGATAGATTTAGACAATGCAGTCTGAGGAATTTCAGGCAGACGGCTACTGCAGAGAGATCGAGAGTGAGTGAGCGGGAGAGAGAGACAGTGGGGAAGGGGAGTCATTCTGAAAGGAGGTGATTATGGGATGCCTTCTGTCTGGTACCCATGAGAGAACGGGTTAAGAAAGGGGGGGCGGTATATGAAAAATAGGCCTTCCTCTCCCCTCTCGAGTCAGGTCCCTTATGGATAATATGGAGTTCTGAGAGTCTTTGCAGGGTCATTGTGTTTGACACTGGTTTGCCGAGGGCCTTGCACACTGCTGCTGGCCTGGTGCCAGTTCCTGTGAGGAAGACCCCAGGAGTGGATCTGTCAGACGCATCTGTCTTTCTGTCTCTTACAGTTTATTGAACATGTTCACAGCCCTATCTACAATCTGCATTTAATCTGCAAATTCATTTAGAGTGTCATTAAAGCAATGAGAAACAGGTTCCATGTAGCTTCTTGAAGAATAATAATTCTTAGGCATGATTTGAAGATAAGTCTATAAATAATTTGTCTTAACAAATATAATTAATAATACTTGCTAAAACTGAAAGCTAAAAAAAAATCTGCTATGGCAAAATTATATCAACTGTGTGTGTGTGTGTGTGTGTGTGTGTGTGTGTGTGTGTGTGTGTGTGTGTGTGTGTGTGTGTGTGGGTGTGTTTATGTATGCATGTTAAGCAATAAATATTTCTAATTTAATGGATAGTTTATTTTCCTCCCTGACTTCTAATTCAGGTAATAGTAGCAGTATTTCTAAAACAGAGTTAAAGCCGTCATCACTTTGTGTTTTTTATGCTAGGCCAATATCAAGATTGATGTTGACAAGCATATAAATTGCCCATCATTGTCATTACAATTAATGTTCCTCAAATGAGGAAACACATTTCCCAGTGCCACAGGGCATAATAGTGGCCCACTCCCTGGGGAGTGAGATCTAGGCTGTTCATACAGACTGATGAACTAAAGCAGCAGATTCCACTTCCTGAGGTCTACTGAAGAGCCTGTGTGTGAATGATAACCTACAATGCTGGTGAGCAGTATGATTCTGTATATTTATATCCATTCTGTACTCTATTTTGTCTTTCTTGTTCCAGGAGTGCATTAGACTCAAAACTTTATTTCCCTGTTTTTTTGTGTCTCACTGCTTTCTGTTTGCAACATGCGCAACAGTTCTGAAGCATACAATACTCTGGAGTTTAATGTAGGCAGAACAAATAGAGGCAAAAGGATGCGTTTACTCTTCTGAAGCCTTGATATGTGGTCTCCTGTTCTGAAGAAAATTCAGCAAAGCTCTCTGTTGCTTTAAAGGACTGCAGCACTTTGTTTTTGCCGCTGGGTGCAGCTGGTTACAAGTGGACGACCAATCACAGCATAGTGCCCTGCACATAGAAGAAGCAGGTTTTGTGTTTTTGATTGATTAAGTGACTGTAGATCTGTTTGCTGACTGAATCGGTTTATTTGATATATTCCAATACTGTATAACTTGCATTCGACAAACAGAAGAGTAGAGTCAGTGTAATTTGAAATGACCTTTCCTCAGCCCTGTTAATTGTTCTTACACAAGAATGTTTTGCCTGTACAGTCTCATTCACTTACCTAAAGGAATAAAACACATTGACTTTAATATGTGTAATTTATCACAAACACTCTGAATCCTGCTGTAAATTAGGTTAACATTTTGATTAATCTCAGCTTGTGCTATCTCTCATGCCAAAGCATCAATTATTTCCTCTAACTGGTGGAACGTGGTACAGCCTTTATGAGGAATTATGGGAAGCTGAGCAGACAGCTGTCTTTAACACTTAGGAATCTTGCATGCAAAACATGACCTTTAAGACTTTATAATCACTAATCATTCATGACCAATAATGTCAAACTTGATTCAATAGAATCTTCATACTGTTTTATGACCTTTCATTGATTCCCAAGCAGGAAAGATGCGATGTACGATATGCAGTTTTAAGATTCAGCCGTTCCTTTTTCCACACGAAGATGAATGGATGTACGGATGAATGGAGAGATATCAAGGAAATAGATGCCCTTGGTGATCAATATCCTTTATTAGTGTCACCTGCTCTTTCTCTTTGGAAGTGAACGGGCTATTACTTTGTGTTTAATGGTGTTTCTTGGGTCGTGAGTTTATTGAAATGTACGAGTCACGGATATATCCCTGTGTAGGGTAAAGGTCATTCTGTTTATGTTTATTCGAGCAGGGCTAATGTGTTTTTGTAGTATCTGCTTGTAAGAGACAAAGTGTGTCCTGTTTGTCCTTTTGTGTCTGTTTGTAAATTTAGGACATAGGAAACATACTTTACGCAAGTACTCTGATGCAAATTCTTGGCTAAGCATGTGCTCCTGCAGTGATATGATATGATAAAAAAAAAAAAATCTCAACAGTAATCTCTCATCATCTACAATAGGGTTGGGCCGATAGACGATCGCCGATGGCTGATAGACATCACGATGTTGAGCTGGCATCGTGACCCCCCCCCATTTCCCCTGCAATCTGCCTGCCGCATCCCAATACTGTGTTCGGAAAGAAAATGACGTGTATACGGAACCCCTAAAGGGAATAAATACGAGATGGGAGGAAATATATATTTCAATACTTTCTCTTGCAGTTATATCATTGGGTAATTATACTGTATATAAATTGCGGTCATCAGGGAGCCACTATTATGCCTGACATTGAAACTGCTTTTGAATGCACGATCGCTTTTTAGTTTCACTTTCACAAGTCACTATGGCACATAGTCTGTTTATACTATGGAGCAGCAGTACTTACCACATATTTTACAAGATTAGATGTTTGTCAGTGGTGCTGAGGATCTGCAAATCATTCGCTATCATCCTCAGTCATCTCTCCTTACTCTGTTTATGTGGTAAGTGAAATTTTATGTAGCCTACTCTAATGTAACAGGCAACCATTAGCAATCATTATTTGTTTTCCGTGCCTTTCTGAATAATACGGATTCATGCTTCGGGCACACCCCCTAACCCCCCACCACCCCGATGTTCCACTGTAGACATCGCCCAACCCTAATCTACAAATGCACTACAAATTATTTGTGCTGTTATTCTCACCTGTGCTCTAGACTCTTTGTACTGGGTTTGTATTTGTGCTCTGTAATATCTGTGGATATTATATTAATTTTATGATCTAAGCTAAAATGGCAATATATTTGCTGTTTTCGCAGATTCCTTGTATTTTTTTTTTTGCCCTTTTCTTTTTTGAAACATAGTTTAGCACTTAATGTGTGCTCTTTTCCAAGTGCATCTATTTACATGATGTATGCACTTTATTGTTGTTTACTGTGATAATACAGAATTTGCATTAGGAATATAAATGCAAATGCACATGGAAATCAGGTGGCTTTATTTGACCTCACTAAGTGCACTCAGTTGTTAACAATAACGTGTACAGTTATGATGGCCTGCTATTGCATATCACAGTGGAATTATGCATTTGTGTAGTGCAATATATCGTTCCTCAATCCGCCAATATAACCTTCCATTGCATGTTATAAAACAGTAACCCTACTAACAAGCTCTCTCTCTCTCTCTCTCTCTCTC
>NW_015556133.1:64697-85817 GCF_001515605.1 Sinocyclocheilus anshuiensis | reverse complement strand
CTCTCTCTCTCTCTCTCTCTCTCTCTCTCTCTCTCTCTCTGGGTGTAACATTTGAAACATGTGAGATGCAAATGAAGGGGGTTGGAAAATAAATATTGAATTTGAGCTCTGGCACTAAATGCCTGTCTTATCTGGTTCAAGTGGAAAATGATGGGCCTAGCCCCACTGCCCTCCACCGGCATGTCTCCACGGCAACACCGAGGCAGCTGAAAAATGGCACCCAGACATAGATGCCCCTTCATTAAATATCAACACAGCAGCTGACAGCAGAGATAATGGCCAATAACACTGTATTATGTTGAAAGCAAATGAAATACTCATGGGACTGGCTGTCATGCCTCGGGTAAGAATACATACTGACCCAAAGAACAGGCGTACTGTATATGAATAACGCTGGCTTTTTGCATAACTCACAAGCCACTGCTCACAAATAGAGTTAGTGCTCGATTTATGGCTGTATGCTTTACGAAAACAGTGCTATATCAAGAATATTTTTGGATCAGGCTGGTAGTGCCCATTTTTCCTATAATTTTAGTTTGCATTTATATAGGATTTTGTATTATTTGAAAGAACGACAGCCGTCATGAGCTGTTCATTGTTGTGAAAATGGCAGCCAGCATTTTCCTGCTTTTCAGTGTGATCTGATGTTTCTCCTTTGTGACGTTAACTTCACTGACATCTGGGCTTTTCATTGGTTGCGGAGAGGAGACTAACAAACGAGTTCTCTTGTGTGTGCAGACATTTCTGATATTATCTGTCTTCTATTCCATTGGAGGGATCTCTCCTCTTCTCTTTGGCTCGTCGGTTCTCATTTCAAGGTGTATTTTAGCTTCCCTCACCCCCGTCTTACTCCTGAGATGACAGTATCTTTCTCCTTTGATACTGTGCTTGTTCTAGTTTTTCTGTGCTTTTATTTTGCCTTTTTCAGGATTACTGTACATCAACCACTCTGTGCCATTACACCAAATTACAGCGGCAGCAACGGAGCCTTTCAGAGGGAAATGTCACAATAGCTCTGGATGGTAGATACAGTGAAAAATGTGACATTTTCAGGGAATGTAGATCCTAGAGAAGAACTCATGTGAAAGAATCTGCATTTCCTTCAGTGCATATTGAATCCTTGTGCTTAATAAATGTGTGTGAAGCATCATTAGTGGCATTATTACTCCTAAAGCCAACAACATCTCCAATGGTGCAAAAACACACAGCTTCAATGCTGCATATTCAGTTTTTCTCTATAGAACATTTTTGAAAACAATAACAATCATGTCTCAAGTCTGTCGATGAAAATTATAAACTTTTTTTCAGCAAGGAAGCAGTACAATTCATTGAATGTTGAAAATATTTCTATTTCATATAAAGGAATCCTGAACATTGATAATAATAATAAAAATATATATTTCTTGTACACCAAATCAGCATATTAGAATGATTTCTGAAGGATCATGTGACACTGAAGACTGGAGTAATGAGGCTGAAAACTCAGCTTTGCCATTGGATGAATACATTAGATTTTAAAAAAATGATTTAAAATAGAAAACAATTGTTCTTTTATTAGTGAATTTCAAGTCTATTCAATTCAATCTAAGTCAATTCTAGATTGCAGATGTAACTTTATTTCTAGAATCCATGAACCCTTAATGGCTGCACATCACCTGCGGTTGATCAATGAATAGCTTTATGATCGATGAATAGCTTTACTGCTGCTGGACTGCTGGTGCTTTAATAGTTTTGTTTTCTTCTTTAGATGGACCCTCCATCCTAGAGCGTCTTACCTGTAATTGAAAATATGAGAAAAAAATTAATGAAATACATTTAATGCCAGAGATCAAAAAGAGCTGGCAAATTTAAATTAGCTGGGTATGAAATTGCTTTCCCTGGATTGTGAAAGCAAACGCTTAAACAGTATCCTGAAGCTTTTCAAAAGCGGAATAACAATTTCAATGGAATGGGGCGCAGCAATGCTTGTCATTTGAAGAGCTGATCTGCATGTAGTTTCACTTTTGCTGCTCTAAAACGAGGTAGGAGAGGAGATAATACTCTCATCGCTGACAGATAGGCTGATAGAACATGGCCTTTAACAGGGACTAGATTGTATACTGTTATCTTTTCATTTCTCATCTCTCATTCTCAGGAAGAAAGGCTTTGCTGGTATGGGGAAGTTGGTTTATTCTACGACGTGTGTTTGAAAAGATCTCATCCCACTAGGAAAGTTGCTTAAAGGAATAATTCACTCACCCTCAGGCCATCCAAAACAGAGATGTTTGTTTTGTCATCTGAACGGATTTGGAGAAATTTAGCATTAGATCTCTTGCTCACCAATGGATCCTCTGCAGTGAATGGGAGTCCAAACAGCTGATAAAAACATCACAGTCATCCACAAGTATTCCACATAACCCTAGTCCATTAATTAATATATTGTGAAGCGAAAAGCTGTGTTTCTGTAATTAATGTTTTAGTCCATTTTTCTTATCGATTCATAAATACCACTTGCTCCAGTGAAAATGTGGTCTCGTCTGAATCAGGGGAGAAATATGCACAGATCAAGCACTGTTTACAAGCAAAAACTGTTCTAAACAAATGCTGTTTGGACTCTCATTCTGATAGCACTAGTGTTGCTTTTGTCAACGAAAATTATGACTAAATATCGTCGTCAACGAACCTTTATCACGTGACGAAAACGAGACGAGACACAACGTAAATGCTGGTCATGTGACGATGACTATAATTAAATGTATAATGCAATATTGTTGACGAATAAAAACGAGACTAAATGTGGTTTACAAAATAAAAACTATGCTAAAATGTCTCTTCATTTTCATTGACCAAAACGAGACGAAACGAAATGTTATAACATTATTTCGTCTCGTTTAGTCACGTTATTATTATTATTTTGCAGTATTTCTGTTTCCTGTGTCTTGCTTCAGGAGCTGCATCAGGTCGCACTGCGCAGACGCAGGCGACGTCACTTCCTCAAGCCCCACTCGTGGCATTATTTAGACCAGTGTTTCCCAACCGGGGTGTCGTGTAAAAAAATCATTTTTTAATATTTTTAAATTGCTAAAATTAAAATTAAATTGCTAAAAATATCCATTTCTAATGTCGCCAATAATTAGAGATGCACTGAAATTCCGGCTGCCGAAAAATTAGTTCACCGCTCAGGATTCACTGTCACGTTTTTTATAATATTAAAAATTACCCTATGACATTATTTTCTGCACTAAGACACTAAAGTGAAAACAGCTGTGGCCGCCTTCTAATTAGCACAGCCAATAGCCTATAGCAGGGCAATTGCTCAAATCGAAACTACAGTTCACACTTAAGTGCAGGAAGGGAGCAATGCAAATAGCACAGGCTCCTTCTTAGCCGAGGGCAATTATTATAATTACCAGTAAGTGCAATCAAAACTACAAACTCCAACGAAAATACAAAGTAGAAATAGGTAGAAAACGAAATATTCCTTCCTAGCAGCAAGTAACAATTTAAACAACAGATCTATAACAAGTATTACGGAAAACACTCACGCGCTGCCGTCCGTCTCTTCTGTTGACTACTCGCTTCTCCCAAGTTATGACAGAGACCAAGCTGTTTAAATAGTCTACGGTCGCTGTGGCCGCCTTCTAATTAGCACAGCCAATAGTCTATAGCAGGGCAATTCCTCAAATCGAAACTACAGTTCGCACTTAAACGCAGGAAGGGAGCAATTAAATTACACGCGCTCCTTCTTAGCCGAGGGCAATTATTATAATTACCAGAAAGTGCAATCAAAAATACAAACGCAAACAAAAATATAACGTAGAAATAGGCAGAAAACGAAATATTCCTTCCTAGCAGCAAGTAATAATTCCAACAGCAGATCTATAAACAAGTATTATGCAGGACACTCACGTGCAGCCGTCTGTCTCTTCTGTTGACTAATCGCTTGACCCCTAAAAGAAAAATTTTGGTTTCGTCTATACTACTAGGTACTTATACTATATTGACTGGGTTAAATAGAATTGCATTTCTAAAAAGAGACTAAAATACAATTTTCATTGACTAAAACTAGACTAAATGTCATCAGTTTTCGTCGACTAAAACTAGACTAAAATGTCATCAGTTTTCGTCGACTAAAACTAGACTAAAATGTCATCAGTTTTCGTCGACTAAAACTAGACTAAAATGTCATCAGTTTTCGTCGACTAAAACTAGATGAAAATAGTCATGGATAATTCTGACTAAAATAAGACTAAAATGCTCAGACTTTTAGTTGACTAAAACTTGACTAGACTAAAAAGAGTATGAACGTGACTAAAACTAATAAAAACTAAAATGACAGCTTCACACAAAGACTAGACTAAAACTAAAATTAAAACAGGCCGCCAAAAGCAACACTAGATAGCACCCATTCAGTGCAGTGATGTAATGCTAAATTTTCTATAAATCTGCTCCGATGCAGATGCTTAAATAGCTTGAGGGTGAGTACATTTTCAGCAAAGTTTCATTTTTGGGTGAACTATTCTTTTTAAACACTCAAACCAGTGCTGTGGACAACATTTTAAAAGTTGGCTTTTATAACAAGAAATTTGATGTTGATTGTGTGTTTTAATGCATTTTGTATTTAAACTGGCTAAAGTGTTAATGCATGTTTTATAAAGATTTTAGTGTAAGCGCAGTGTGTTTCAGAACTTAAGATTGTATGTTTGCTTGCTCTGAGAAAGACCAACAGATGGTCCGATCTGGAATTCCTGTCTTGTTGCACCTGGTCCTAGTCCAGAACTCCCTGCTGATTTCACTCCTACTCCTGTCCTAGCTAGGCACGTCACACACCCACAATCAGGCACGATCACACACACTTGCTCCATATATCACAATCAAAACATTACGTCATTCTTACACCAGGTTTGATACGACCATCTGTACATCTGCTCCGATCTTTACAATCACTGGCAAGCTTTTGTGACCTCGTGATAAATCCAGTTTTATATCTACTTTAACGTAACATACATCTGGGGTTGAAGGTTCATGGGAAGCAGACTGGATAAAACAGAATTGGTTGTTCACAATTTGGATCTTGTGAAGTTTGATTGTGTTTGGACGTCCCGTTTCACTTGTAATCACTATAAGTAATGACAAATAATCACATCAAGCTTTTTCTTTCAATCGGTGTATACAGGTTAATTCTTCTACACAGTGGTTGTAACAGGCAGACTGGCACCCAGACACCAGCGGGGAGGCAGACAGACCGACAGAGAAAGCTAATAGTTGCAGCTAAAAGCTGCAAAAGGGAGGAGCGAGCCATTGAAGCTGAACACGGACTGCGGCAGGCCTCTCCTACCCAGAATGTTCTCTCAGTGAGGGCGGTTCAAACACACACTTAGATCAGCAATTAGCACTTTCTAGCAAAAGGTACAAAAAAGGAACCAGCCATTTTCTGTGACGTAGTGATTCTAGCTATGCCCGTTAACTCAAATCACACTTCACTTCACAGAACAGTACAAAACAAAAATAAACCATCTCATGAATTATTTCACCATATAGAACATCATCAAGGGATCACAAACGTCTTTCAGATGAAGGAGTATAATACACGAGTCATCAATAGATATCAAGACAACATCGGTAAATATTCCGACACAGTACTTCAATGCATCAAGTCTCAAAGTCCATAATTGAAGCAACCCAACATAACACATCAACTCATATCGCATTAATTCATAATACATCAACATATGGTTCTTTCAACAGTTCTGATGACTCTTTTGAATGTTTGTGTTCTTAAATGGAGGGTTCAAAAGAAAAATTATTGATGTTTGTGTGTGTGTGTGTGTGTTAGATGTCTGTTAGACGACCAATCTTTTCCGAGAGTCATTGATGATTAAATAGCTTCGTTTAGATAGATGAATATACTGTTCAAGGCCTACCTGGAGTCCAACGCACAGTCAGTGGCTTTGCGGTCCAGCCAAGACAACACAAACTCACTCAAAGTTACAGCGTTCCAATCCCGCGTAGTTCAAACACAGCTGATAAACGAATAGCATAGCAAACCTCCGAACACTCGTCCACTGTGCAGCCAGCGAGACTCCTGTAACACGGTAATCTTCAGTCTTGTAGTTTCATTGTCGGCGGCTTTACTTCACAGCGCTTACTGTCTGATGATTCAGCTTTCGTACAGCCCAGACACCACGAGGAAAGCTTGCAGGAATTGTAGAATCCAGGCACTCCTCCGCAGCACAGCGAACGAAGCTTTCATAACACGGTCATCTCCAGTCTTGTCGTTTAGTGTTTTGCACATTTTAAGCGTCTACAATCTCCAGGCAGTTCAAATTTCTTACTCTCAGTTCAGCAAACGAAAACTCGTACTCTCGGGTCAGCGGACACAACTCTCTCTCACGTGAACACACACCTGTCTCTAAATGGATTTGATTTCTCCATTTCCTTCAGCCTACTGACTCCTCCCACTTGATGCATTGCATTTTGGGCTTTGTAGTTTGTTTCCGTCACACTCCCCCTCCATTGGACAAAGCATCTCATAGTTCCTTATGAGATGTTGAAACATTAAAATCCTAAGAACTCTTCATCATCTGAGGATTCCTGGAAGAGGTCAATAAGCTTTTGTCTGTCTTGTGCTTCTAGTTCAGAGGCAGTTGGAAAACAGGGCTTTAAATTGCAAACATGAACTACACGGACATCTTCACCTGTAGATTCCAGTGCTATTTGGTAATTCACTGGCCCCATTTGTTGGATTACCCGGCAGGGTCCTTTCCATTTTGGTGCAAGTTTAACAGTGAAATTGCCCTTTGCACTGGACTGTGGAAAGTGTCTCATCCATACTCTGTCTCTTTCTCTGAATAACATGTCATGTCGATTCTTATTGTAATTTTGAAGCTGTCTTTGTGCTTTCTTACTGTTCTCTTTTGCTCTGGCTTGCAGTTGTTTTAAGTGATACACAGTGTCATAGTGGGGTGCATCGGGTGACAGATCATGGCTTTCACCTTTCAGAAGCTTGTCCATCAGCCCCTGTAGTTTCCTTCCTAAGTGGAGTTCTACAGGAGACATTCCTGTGGTTTCTTGCACTGCGGAGTTAATGACAAATCTGATTTCCAGTAGGTATTGGTCCCATTGTTTATGATTGTCTTCTACAAACGCTGCAATCATACTTTTAAGAGTTCAATTTTTAAGTTCAAGTCCCTGTTTGGGCGCCATTTTCTCATATTTCAGGCCCTCGGAACATCTTAGAATTTATTTGACTTTTTCAGCAAATGTTTGGAGGGTGAAGGAGACTTGCTAGTTTGGGACCAAATGTAGCTTTTTAGTTATTTACAAAAGTAATACTTTTCCTAATAATCAGTAGAAAAACGGTTTATTGGTTTAGAAAATAATGCAAAAAATATTGCATTATAAAGATTTTGCAAGTAAAAATTTGGCCACAACTACATATCAAAAAAAAAAAAAAAAAAAAAAAAATATATATATATACACAAAAATCTACACAAAATATTATAAATAGTGTTTTAAAAATATTTTTACTGTCCAGTTACAACATTGTTTGATTTATTTATATTATTTATATTCATAACCATTTCATTTGTTTAAATCTAGTTATATCCTAGTGTGTGTATATATATATATATATATATATATATATATATACTTTTTTTTTCCCCTTTTTTGAAAGAAATTAAAGGTGCAGTAGGAGATCCTGGAAAATGCTAACTGTAGCCTGATAGCACTGAAAGCAAATGTCCCACCCTCCCTGCAATCACCGTCCAAAGCCACACCCCTGAACGCATATACGCTCACAGACCAGAATTTCAGACAACATTACTACAATAGGCTACAGAAGTATGCTAATACATACGTTGACAGGCAGGTAGGAAAGCCAATTAAAACGCTCGGACCGAGCGTTTTGATTGGACGAACATTTCTTGGTCCTATGCCTTCCACAGAATATATAAATACAGATAAATACATTTAGACCACTTAACTTAATGATTGCTATCGTGATGTGAAGAGACTTTCAACCAACATAACAAAAAATGTTTCTAAAGACAATCACCTATTGCACTTTTAATACTTTAGAAATGAATACTTAATCAACACAACTGACACCGACTGAAGTAATTGCTGCTGAAAATTCAGCTTTGTCATCATAGGAATACATGTAAGAATATATTCATATTCATGGAACATATTCATGGAAAGTGCAGAAAGTGATACCTGCCAGTCAATAGAGCTTCAATAGACATAATCTATCTCTATAAACAGAGGAAAAACCCTACAATAACATCAACCACCGCAAGATGACCAAGAGCATGTCTGACATTGCAATTTTCCTCTGCAATTTTAAATAAACGATTAACTTGATCAAACATTATATCATACATTATAAGTCTAATAGTATGGGTGGGTTTGGTTGCAGTTTTGTGTGAGTTAACACACAAAAGTGTGAGTTTGTAATATACGGTTGCTAGATGCTGGTGAGTCAGCAACTGTCCGTGACGGGAGTTTGGCCTGCACAACAGGGTCTCTCTAGGTCAGCCCGAGGGAGATGGGCCCTGTTTCTCCTTCCCTCTTTATTGATTTTCTCCGTCACCGCTGCATGACGGATGCTCGGGCCACACCGTCTGGAAGCTCCCTCTGGATCTGCAGGGATAGATTAGCCTTAACACTGCCCTCAGTTGACAGATGAAGAAAGAGAGAAAGACTGAGTGAGATTGATTAGCTCTAATTATGTACTCTATTGAAAGAATGTGCTCATCTTTTGGTCACTTTTAAGATGGCTTGATGTTAGAACGAGCATCTTCCTTTATTTTAGTGTTTTTAAATAGTCTGGGTCAGGCAAAATATATTTGAATGAACCAGTCAAATCCTGATATTAAGCCTTGTTCTACTTTATTCCCCACTGATTATTCCGTTTTACTTGAAAATGTCACATTATGAAGTGTATTAGGTGTGTAAATGATGCCTGAATTCTCAGGTTTGTTTGAACTCTCCCTTCAGATCTTTGATATATTGTCAGCACCCATGATGCAGGCATTATTATTTCCATCTGTGTCAGTCATGGGAGACTATATTTTTGTGGAGGGCACTATGTGGCAAATGCCAGTTTTGTTCTTAGGAGTTGAGAGGCCAATTGGTCAGAAAGTTGCCTGCATCCTCTCACATGTGATTGACAGTTTGAGAGCTCTCACCATGTAATGGTCTCCTCCCCAAAGCATGCTGGATTTAATGGCTTCTCTAACGACACTACTTTTCTCAACTCGTGAGCTTCTGACACCTTTACGCATGAGCACGTCTCTGACCAAACCACCACCATCCGTCTCTGTGTAGTGGAGGGAAAAAGCATTAGCGGACCATTGCAATTATGACTCGATAAGAATCTGTCCGTGGTGCTGATTTGACTAATAATGATGTTTTCATTAAGATTTCATAATTCAGCACATTTACTATCTCACACACAGCCCGTAACCTCACCCCTCCTTTCTGTCGGATTCTCCATTATAGAGGAGATTAAGTACCTTTGCCCCCCCCTGAGGATTTTCATAAAAAATCTATACAGATAAGGTTTGTTTTGAAAGGAGTGCTGTGGCGAGACAGAAACTGTGGGAAATATGCTTCTGTGCTCAGCTTTTTGTTCACAGTATTCTGTGTGATAGTTCTAGATTATAGGCTGGAAACTTTATAAAGGAGAAAGTCTAAAACAAATACAAAGTAATGAATAAATGGTATTCAGTATTTTAATCTCACCTGGATTTCCTGCAAGGCCAGTATTGAATCCCACGTACCGTATGCTACATTGCCAACAATATGTCTTCTAATTATCCTTAACTAACATATTGACATATTGATAAATTTATTCAATGAACACATAGCTTGTGGAAGCAAATCATTTCATTCTGTTGGCCAAATGTCTGGCAATGAGATTTTTTCTCTATTTCTGTCTCTTTATGTATATTAGAGCTTAGAAAAAGTAGGATTGTTTTGGGGGTCTTAAATATGGACTGTTAAACGTTAAAAATAATTAATGCAGTTAAATAATAAACAAAAAGAGTAGTCTGATAATTTGCACTTTAGCCAACACTGATGATAGTAAAAAATGTTTAACAAATCAGCATATTAGAATGATTTCTGAAGGATCATGTGACACTGAAGACTGGAGTAATGGCTGCTGAAAATTTAGACTTGCATTCACAGAAAAGAATTACAGTAATTTGATAAATATGTTAAAATAGAAAATAGTTATTTAAAATTGTAATAATATTTCACAATATTACTGTTTTTGCTGTGTTTTTTATCAAATAAATGCAGTCATGGTGTGCAAAACTTATTTGAAAAACATTTTTAAAAATTGTACTGACCACAAACTTGCGATAGTGCACTTTATTTATGTAGATTCTACTTTAATTTGAAGATTTGTTGTGTAAAGTTTTTTTGTTTTGTTTTTTATTCACAGCCATAATATATCAATCTTTTTCCTCTTTCTTTTCCCCTTACTGACCCTCCCATGTATCCTTCACATCTTCCACTCTGCTCATGTGCGATCCCACATCATATCAGCGTGGGAAGGTGACTCTTTATTAAGTATTCAGAGCTTAAGATGATTGTGCAGGGTAACATCTGGCAGTAATGTGGAGCGGTGTCTTTAGTAAAAACAACACTCTGTTTAATTAATAATTGATCGGTACTCTCTCTAGGCACATTAACAGCATGGCAGGATCTCAGGGATGCAGTTACAGCACCAAGTCAGTCAGGAGGAGGGAGATAAGGTGTCTGGGAGCTATTTGAGGGCCCGCTCTCTCAGAAACACGCCGCTAACAGTAGCCGTACAAGGGGAGTAATAATGCATCTGCTGAGGTGTCGGCACAAGGCTTCCATGCCAGCATGTAGCTCACAATAACACCTAAAAAGCACTGGTGCCTGGTCAACAGCCTGAAAATCTTTTGCTTGTTTCGAGCAGGTGATCTAGTTTGCATACTCATGATGTTGAGATTTGCAGTTAGATGTGTGCAGGAGGACACAGAGATGCTGGTGAAATATTCCCTTTATTTGATTTATACTAGGCCTGAAACAGAGCTGCATTAAGTTCTGTGCTGTTATAATTGCAGTTATTATAAACAAAACCGATTTGAAGATGATGCCACTAAATACGTGTTTACATAAATAGATATACTGTATATTTAATACATAATTTATGTATGATGTGTGTAATATGCATAAATATCTAAAGCTGGGCAACGATTAATTGCATCCAAAATAAAAGTTTTTGTTTGTATAATATGTGTGTGTACTGTGTATAGGTTATGATGCATATAAAAATACACACATACAGTATATAGTTTGAAAATATTTACATGTATTTTCATGTATATATTTATATTAATATGATTTATATTATATATAAATGTATTTAATATATAAACATAACATATTTTTCTTAAATATATACATGCATGTGTGTGTATTTATATATAAATAATAAATATACACAGCACACACATATATATATTATGTACAAGAAAAACTTTTATTATGGATGCGATTAATCGCGATTAATCATTGCCCAGCACTAAAATATACATAAATACAATTATGTATTGACTGTATACATTTTAAATAAATATATTTTACAAATATCGTCAATTAATATGTAATAATAAAATATAATTATTAATGTTATTAATAGAATACATTTTGATAATTAAATAATACTAAAATGAACTAAAATGATTATTTATATTACATTTATAGTGAATTGTGAATGTCGTTAATGCTAAGTGGACTAGTAATGCAGAGTGGGCCTGAATTTTATTTGTAAAGCCTGTGATAGTTTTGTTGAACGTCTGTGACTTTCTGTTGTGTTGATTTGTATTGGTTCTGGAAAACTCATTTGACCCTCTTTGGCACGGTCCAGTAATCTCCACAGGCTAAACATTAAGCTCTCTTTATTTTTTCCTGTACAGTCTAGCCAAATTTTAATGGACTTGAGAATTTCTTCAGCAGTGTGGGATTTGCACTACGAGTAGCCAAATATATCTAACTGCCAGTTTTTGACACATGGATGATACACCACCCTCTCCTGCTGGACAAAACTCTTTTCCACTACAGGGCTCCAGACAAAAAAATCGAGTAAGGAGCCATTGGCTCCTATAAGAAAAAAACGTAGGCGCCAAATTGTTTTTTTAGGTGCCACAGAATAAACTTGTTTTATTTATTTTATTATTATTTATTTATTTTTAAATTTTAACATTTCAATCATACTGTCATGTGTTTGTCTCATCTTTTCTTGACTTTAAAGTGAAGTGAACTTGACCCCGCACCCTTTGGGTTACGAGTCCGACTCTCTAACCATTAGGCCACGACTTATCAGCATTTTAATCCATCTTGTAGATGACCTGGGAACTAAGGTTCACTTAAAGTGGGAACTAGATGTCTTTTCCAACTTAAAAAATATACAGTCATAAAGAATTGTTCATTACACAGAATCTGTACCAATATCATGGACCATAAGCATCACTTGGCCACTGAGTGTAGTTTGGGCTCCTCCTCAATGCATCCTGTAAATGTTGTCATACACTCTTAAAAATAAAGGTGCTTCACGATGCCATAGAATAACCTTTTTTGTCTAAATGGTTTCATAAAGAATCTTCAATCCATATTGTAGATGTCCTGGAAACTAAGATTCACTTAAAGTGGGAACTAAACGTCTATTCCAAGATGTGTGTATGGAGTCAAATAACTGTTTATTACACAGAATCTGTGGCAATATCACAGACCATAACTATGTCAGCATCTTGGTCATTGAGTGCAGTTTGTTATGTGGCATTGTTTACAAGCTTTACACGTTTTCCGCAGTTTGAAACACTGAATGAGCTTTTACATGAGACATTTCAGTAATATGTAATGTAGGCTCTCTTATAAAATAGCCTACCTTTTGATGTTAATTCAAGTTCATTATGTACTATAGTAGTAAAGAGAAAGATTAAATGGGTTCACTTGCCTCTTGAACTGAGGCGCTAAAGCGATCACGCCTGCCACATTAAAGAGCGCCGAAACTGTATTTATTATTTGAATTTCGTTATGAATTTGGAATAATTTTAATGCTGGTACTTTGTTTATTAAAAAGTAACAAAGCACATATGATATAATATGAAGTTCACGCACTAACAGAGCACAGCATAGACTAAGGCCCCGTCCACACGGAGACGCGTTTAGCTGTATACGTATACATTTTGTTTCGTATAGGCGTTTCGTCCAGACGGATCCGGCGTTTTGGGAGAATGAAACCGATATTTTTTGAAACCGGGTCCCAGAGTGGATAAATCTGAAAACGCCACCCTTGCGTTTTCGTGTGGACAGCGAATCCGTATATTTTCTGAAACGATGACGTCATCAGCCCACGTCAGACACCGCTACGTCTCGTAACAGCAACAAAAACATGAACAAACACTGAACGATTGTCTTTTTATTAACTAACATTAACACAGATTAATAAATGTATTGTTCCATGCTCGTTTGTATACCGCACACAAGGTTTATGCGTATAGTCCAAGTCTTCTTCTCCGTTTTTAGTGTATCTCTGTTTCAGAATTACAGCGCCACATGCTGGTCTGGCATGTATACTACATCGTTTTGTGTCGGTTTCGTGTGGATGTATATATTTCTTGAGACGAGGGGAAAAAAAGATCGGATAGGGAAAGCTCTGGCGTCGTGTGGACATAGCCTAAGGTCTTGATAAGAAGAAGCCATATTAGTAATGATTATAAACGAGAATTGTTAATGATATTGCCAATATCCACACAGCTGACAGTTTTACCTGTTGTAGTTTGTTCAAGTTGTGCACGAAATATACGCTGCTTTTCTGCACTTTTACTTCGCACATCTCCGTCATTTTGATCTCTCTCACGCTGCGCAACTGAGCTGCGTTTAGCAGGTGTACGTCAGCGCTGCAGAGATGAGGACTGTTTGAAACACTTTTTTCCACTAAAATTTAATGCGCATCGTCTGTTTTAATACTTGAACATAACAAAAGATGTGATCGCAAAACAATCAGGAAAAAATGCATTACATGCAAATTTTTAAGTTATAACATGTAAATATATATAGTCGCCAGTGGCGACCTCAGCAAAAACTTCACTCTCAAATTAATATTTTTGGTCGCAAATGCGACCGTTTTAGTCGCAGTTTGGAGCCCTGCACTATCCACCCAGTCATCTTTCATTAATTGGTTTCTTTCAGCCTTGTAATGAGCGATATAATCTGAATCATCTCTTTGAATGCACAGAAGTAGTGGATTTTTGGTTTTGGTGTTCACCAGCTGCATCAGGGTCCCATGTGTTTCCAATATGTTCCACCCTCAGTCAGTTTGCCCGGTTCTTAACCGTGAGTTTATTACCATGTGAAGTGTATCACAGCTGGGCACCAGCACCAGCCTTGATGAGAAAATCTGCTCTGCAACCCTGCAGTCTGCTCAGGCTTCTTTAGTCCAGTGAAAAACTGGTCAAGATGTCTTTACCCGGTCAGTTAAAACATGCTACATCCACTAATGCTGATCGCCGAGGTGAAGCATAGACTTGGACGTGTGAGTGTTTTGTCAACATTTAGCCAGAGAATATATCGACCCCACGGTGGCCCAAGTGAAGTACTGATAAATCAATGATGCCATTAGTGCCGCGGTCCTTCTCTGGCCGCATGATGTAAATGATGTCTAGTGTTGGTTTGGAGGAACTTTCCATTAGATATATGTATTTTTACGTCCTCTGAGCCACACCACCATAGCTTGGTGATTAATGGACTGGGGACCACAGGGACCAGGAGTGAACTTATTTCCATAAGTGTGGATGCAGTAGATTATCTACTATGAATTACAATGACCAATGGGATCTTGGCATGCAATCACTAAAACTACATTTAAAGTCAATTTTATATCAAAATGACTGATATCAAAGTTTTACATAATAATCTTTCATCTTCCACCTCTGAAATTACTTTCATGTTCAGCTGATGTCACCAAACAACAAAGCTGATGCTTTTAACTGTCTGTGGAAATGCATCTAAATGCCACTTCAGATGCCGCTTCTATATCATCTCTGGATGATCTCATGGATCAGGCATAGTTTGAGAAGCTTAAACAACATTAATGGTGATGGATTGGAGGGCACTGCAACTTTTGTAATTATGACTCAGACATGCAACACACAATCACTGAATATTAATGCATATATGCCTCAACAAGAGAAATTATCTCCCTGATGATCTCACCAGATCTTTGGCTTTAAATGCACAGCCTCTTTGTGTGTTTCGCTGCCCACACTTGGATATGCGTCATCTTGTCTGATTTTGTGTCATCTGCCCTGAACTTAATTGCACTCCTTCAGTGGTTAATTTAAGGAAACTTGTATATTTGGGTTTGTTTTGTTTCAAGAAGTTCTAACAACATTTTTCCCCTCTCTTATAGCGCGAGAAGAGAACGTGGCCACATTCAGAGGTTCCGAGTACTTCTGCTACGACTTGTCTCAGAATCCCATCCAGAGCAGCAGCGATGAAATCACATTGTCCTTCAAGACCTGGCAAAGAAATGGACTTATCCTTCACACGGGCAAGTCAGCAGACTACGTCAACCTTGCCCTGAAAGATGGGGCTGTTTCGTTGGTCATCAACTTGGGTTCCGGAGCCTTCGAGGCCATTGTCGAGCCGGTCAATGGCAAATTCAACGACAATGCCTGGCATGACGTGAAAGTCACACGCAACCTCAGACAGGTAACGCTGAAGTGGCTGGAATTTCATGTTTTCTGATCTAATTCAGAGCTAAATGCTACTGTATATTGCTTAAATTAGCATTTTCGGTTATTTTAAGTTCTTCGAGATGCTAACGCAACTATTTCTTCCTCTGAGTTCTTCTACCTTGCCTCAAGTTTTGCCTCCTCAGGCATTTACCTCTGTCTGAAGCTATCAACAGTGCGATGCCTTCAAGAGGCTGTCTCTCTCACCCCTCTAGATATTCACCTCACTTCTCCAAATAGTCTGTCTTATCAGGGCAGCAGGGAGAGGCTCCAACCAACCTCAACCGTTCCATTTACCCACAGCAAATCTTTGCTGAACTGTTAAATCACTCCGCCGCTGCATTTTAAAATATGTAAATATTTAGGGTGGTTTTGCCCCTCAGGAGTGAAAGGATGTCGCTTTTTGCGCAGGCGTGTGTGGAGGCGTGAGTGCCCACAAGCACAAGCTATTTCAGCTCTGATCCACTAGGACTGTGACATTTTTTTCGCTTTGTTTAATAGCTGTTTTACTATCACGCCAAGAATATGCATTAGAATTACCTTGTACAATTGCCTGAGGAAAGTCAAAAACCATATGAATCATAACAAAGAGGCAGCTAGATAGAGGTCACCGTTCACGGTTGTAGCAGAAAACAACACGTTACGAAACATTACATTAGAAGAGACCTAAAAATCCAAGTTAAATGTGTTCTGGCGATGAACAAATTGGGAATTATTGGTGAAAAACTCAGTCTTTATTCTGGAAGGCTTTTTCAAGTGAGTATACACTTTAAGATTTTGCCGACAAGTGCAGTGTCTTTACAAAAAGTGAAATGCCACATGCTCTGTGGAGAATCCGCTGTTTCTTTTTCTTTTCCACATTTTCTTACTCTCACTCATATGCTTTGCTTGTCTATGGATAACATTTGTTCAGACCCAGACTAACCACTCATGAATCATTGACTAGAGGCTTTAGTTTACTTACCAGAACCTAAACTAATGTGCTACACATCATGACTTCATTTGAGTTTATTTCATTTTATTAACAACCCTTTTGTTCATTGTTTAATTTCCTTTCTTCCCCCTTTTCTCAAAGCATTCAGGTATTGGACACGCTATGGTAAACAAACTACATTGTCTGGTAGATATCATTCTTATTGTCCTTTTTTTGGTTTACCGTGTGTTTCCCTGGCCCTCTTTCTTTTTCATTTTTGGGGTTTCATGGCTTCATAAAAAAATAAACAGACTTGGGTTTGTATTTCGGGGATTTTTCTTTTTTATTTCAAATGTCCTCATTCCATTTTTCACTACAGCTTTACCGCCATTTTCTATCTTTCTTTCTTTGAACTTTCTCTTTGGCCCTTTTTTAGTTTCTGAAGGCTTAGTTGTCCTCTTAGCCCTTTTTTCTTTTCTTTTTTCTTTTTTAAATCAAATACTGTCAAAAACTGGCAGAAGCTTTCCAAAACAAAAAAGTGACGAAAACAACAGTATGAAAATAAAAGAATAAAGAACTACTTCAGCACTGGAGCTCTGACAGTTGATTCCAGTTGTTTGCGCATGCCGCACTGACCCATTCATGCTGGATCAGCCCTTGTGTTACTAACACCAAAACTCTTGTCTGAGCAACCCACCATCTGCCCAGTGTCCTGTCCTGTCTGTATTGTGGTGTCAGTCATGACTTCTTGTGTCCTCCCTCATTACCCCTCATCCTGTAGCTTTTGCTTTGGTCTCATATGTGCTGCTTCCCCTTGCATATCGTCTTGGCTTGAAGAAGATGCATGATTCCATGTTTGCAGTGGTTGTGTATCTCACTATTAATGTTATATGAGGAAAAAGACCATCTGACCTCTGAGTTGCATGCTCATTTTGTGGTAGTATTAGCTCATTTTGGAACGCATGTGTCAACTAACCCTGTGTGCACAGAATTTGAACTAAAAGCAAGCAATTTGTCTATAGTTTGTACATAACACTAACCCCTCAAACTAATGCCCCAAACCAGAAAACCATTTCTAACAACATCAAAGATAAAGAAAATATGCCGGCAAAATATTTTCTTTACCTGTCCTTTGTAAGTCTACAAGTACTAGACAAGAACGGCCTACTAAAAGTCTCGAAGTGGTCTTTGGTACACAATCAAAGACAGACAGCAACCAGCAAGATCGAAGCTAACCTATTCCTGGTAGAGCGGCCGTCACAGCCATGATGTTCATGAATGGATTTTTCCCTCCCTTTTGTCATTCCTCCCAATCAGGTGACAATATCTGTGGACGGCATCCTGACTACAACAGGCTATACGCAAGAGGACTACACAATGCTGGGATCAGATGATTTATTCTACGTCGGAGGAAGTCCAAGCACAGCAGACTTACCTGGGTCGCCTGTCAGCAACAACTTTATGGGTTGCCTGAAAGAGGTAGGTGGTCTGGGCGAACCCCGTTCTTTCATCTACATACATCATATCACCATGTCCTTGTCTGGACTGAGAGGGAACAAGTTTGAATAGACCGTCCGAGCAGAATAATAGATTCAGTACAGCTTATCTTGTGAAAAGGATAGAGCAGACATCATACCCGTGGTGTGTTTCTCTAATGAAATTTGCTGGAGTTATACATTTTTGCCCAGATGCGAAATTGTTTCAGGCATATTTAATATGACTTTTCAATTGTGGTGAATCATTTGATTAAGGTTTCACAGGCCAGAGAAGAAGCAAATGTGATTGGAAGAGATGAGACTTTGCATAATGATATGCATCGTTTTCAAAAAGGGAACCCCAAAGAGATTCTGCTGAACAACTGGACATGAAGATATCCATAAATGCAAAATAAAAATCTCACAGAAAAATTCTTCATATTTCACCCCTAAATTAAAAAGAAAAAATAAGAAGTTATATTCTGCTTAAAGAAATTGAATCCTATTTGTAGGACCATTATTTTTTCTTTTCTTTTTTGTTATTTATTTATTTATTGTCATTTGTAATTTAGTTGTAATAAATTAAAAACCTAATTTAAGGAAGGTTTTTATCAAAAGACAAAAAAATTGACTGCAGTTCATGTAATGGGAATGCAGTAATGGTAATGAAAAACCTTGTCATAAAAATGGTCACAATGCAAACCATCTTAGGTCTAAAAAAGTTTTTTTTCCCCCTAAACAAAGTATCATTTATTTTTTGATGTTGTTGATTATGATCCAGACAGGTTTTGTTTTTGCTTTCAGTTCACCCTCTTATTATTGTTGTTATTATTATTATTACATTTTCCACATTACAGTAATGGTAAACTTGAAATAAAAATGAAGTAAAATAGAGTTAGATTTAAATTAAAAACTAAATTTAAAGAAGGTTTTCATCAGACAAAAAAGTAAATGTAATGTAAATGCAGTAATGGTCATGGAAAAATCTTGTCATGAACATTATATCACAATGCAAACCACCTTAGTCCTAAAAAGTTTTCTTTAAACAAAGTATTATTTTTTTCTTTAAATTAATATGATCCAGATAGGTTTTGTTTTCGCATTCATTTCACCCTCTTAGAGCCATTATACTGTTTGCAGAAGTTAGATGTCATTCTCTTCGATCAGCTCAGCTGCTCATTTCCACACTCCTCAGTTGTCAGGTCTGGATAACTTTATCAGTAAATGGACTGATCTTTAATTTAGCTGGAAATAGGCAATTACTCTGTTGTGCGGCTGCTGGCGAGATCCTCCATTAATTCATGCTGAACAAACAGAAGACAACAGAACCTCCTTTTTCGCAGTGAGCACTGCAACAGCCTGCTATCTTTTAATGACCCGCCATCAAGCTATCATTGCCGTTTCCATCTCAGACCGGCCCTCCTATCGAGGGGCTAAAAACCTGCAACATCGGCGTTTGCGTAAAAAACTAATTTCATTCCCTCTTTACTGTGCTGAGTTTTAAAAAACTGCCACCCATGTCAGAGATTACAGTAATCAATCTCATATGTGCTGCGATATAGCAAGTGCTTACATAACACTGCTCTGTTAGATAGGTGAACTGGATGCTAAGAGCTGCTCAAGACGAGATAGCAGAACTTATACATCCTTCACCCACCCAAGAGTGGCCATAATGATAGATACCTCCTCCTCACACTCTTTCTCATTGCTCGAGTCCAAGGATAAAAAGAAATTGTATACTCTTCTCAGCTTTTAAAACCTCACATTTGATGTGGAAGCTGAAAATGATGTAGTTGTTATGGATCATGTGTGGTCGCTTAGACACATGGGGTTTGTTATATAGCATGCGACTGTCAACATCTGATCAGGATGACATGATCATAAGCGTGCCATTTTACATTTTTAGCTGGGTTCAGTTAAACCTAAAATGTCCAGACTTTTTTTGTTGTTTTCAATTACTATGTTCACAGTAGCTTAGTAATGTAGTGCTCTTACGTTTTGTGCAGTATAAAAGGTCAGAAATTAAGGAGGGTAAAATGTCAGTGAAAGTGACTTTTTCTTTCTGATAAAGCCATCATACATTCTAATTTTTTTTTCTTACATTCTACATACATTCTAATTATTATTCATGCAAAAAAAAATACAGAAAATTATATATGATATGATATGATATTATATTATATTACTAGTCCACTTAGCATCTTGTGCCACAGAGTGTACCACTTATTGCAGTCATGTTGTGGAAAGGGTAATGCAGAGACACATTTAACACTGCTTTTACCTATGAACTGTATATTCTGTAGGACAGAGGTTTCAAAAAATGGTTTCAGACAGAAAATCAGAGCAATATGCACTGATTTCTTAATATGTATAAGACCACAGTATTTAAAAAAAAGAAATGATAGAGTAGCAGCTGTTTTTTAGCATTATTAACACCAATATTTTTTCTCTTCCTTTAAATGAAGCAGACTATTGTATAGATAGTCACAGGCCTCCTCAGACCTGCCTTGTGTTTGTCTTTCAAGCTGAGCGTGAAGGGCAGTAATCAGGGTATGGCGGGGCGTGTGGCTGCACAGGGGTCTGCCAGCACTAATGACTGGATACTGAGCTGGACTCTGGTTCCCTTCCTTTTTGCTCTGCCATCACAATCAGTTTCCAGGATGTGCGCATGGTGACTGTCATTTGTCACTTTGCTGGTCCGGCTGGATGAAACTGTCCCTGCTCTCTGGACACTTGCTCCAGAGCCAGCACCGCTCTATGGATGCAAGACAGGTCTGAGAGTTCTGATAGATAGGTTGACCTAGCCTTACTCGCTCTCTCATCCTCTATCCAGCAGATTTGTTTCAGTAAGCACCGCAGGACTGTTAATATTTGGCAAAAGCTCAGAGCTAGAATGCTGGCCAGTAGGGCTGGGTATCGTTCAAAAATGTTCGATATCGATTCCGATACCGATCCCTTGACTTTGATACCG